>NW_009646631.1:1643029-1659202 GCF_000708025.1 Charadrius vociferus
GAAAGAGGAGGTGCAAGCACAGGGTGTAATGCAGCAGAAGACTTCAATAGAGCACTGGAAGGAGACGCAAAGGAGGAGCAGTTCAGACTTAGCGCTGGAGATGCCAATGGAGCAAAACCAGTGGAAATCTGCATATGCTGGTCTAAATGGTGTGGCACAGGGCAGGGTTCAACTAGGGAGCTGGGGCACAGCTGGTTAGAGGAAAGATACAGTCCAACACTCAAAGAAAGTTATTTTTAATTGTTGCATCATGATTAAATGGAGATTAAGGAATTTGTTTCAAATGAATTTTTAGCATGCAAATTACATTTTAATGCATTTTGCTTTTTAAACAAACTTGTTTAAAATTTAATAAGAACCAATGACTTTCCTAAATGTCTGATTTTATTCTAATTTATTCAAATAATTTATATAAGAAATATTGCATTACTGAATCATGCTGTGAAGTTTAGTAAGTTAAAAGGTGACAATTTTATATGAATAAGAGCTGTAGCTGTGGACGTCAATTCAAGTTTTATAAATAACGCAGCTAATAATACTGTGACAGAAGTATCTGAGTGAACTCCTGCCCTATTTTAAGTACTTTTCTACCACAAATGCAAGTATTTTTTTATTTTGAGCATGAAAATGAGGAAGTTTTGTCCTAACTAATTTTCAGTTCCTGTTTTCTTAGGAGATATGCAGGAAGACTTTATTTAAAGTAGCTGAAAGTTAGAAACACAATGTGAATCTAAACCCAGTATTCTTTATCTTCCTCTTCTCACCTACAAACAAAAACTGGCAGACAGTGTAAGAGACTGGTGCTAAAGGATTCGGTACAGACCAAACTTTCTGAAGGTCTTAGATGTCCAAAGGTGCTGACAGGTTCTTCAGTGCTATTGAAAATCCCCCTGAACACCAAGTCTCCTACTGTCATTACATTGTTATTTGTTTGGGAAGAGAACTATGAATTTTTCTACTGACCATCAGAAATCTCTCTGGTTTTCTTCTTCTTCTTTGGAAAATAACACATGCAACAAAAAATTAAGATTGAAATTAATTCCCTCAAGTTTCTTCCTCGTCTACTGTAAGCATAAGGTCAAGCAAGGATGTAGGAACTCTCTGATTTTAACGAATTCACTTTGGACTGAAGCAGATATACCACTTGCCCTTTGTTTTCCTCCTCTTGTTTTAACCTACAAAACTTAATGACTTAATGACTATTAGACCTAACAGTACTCTAGAAAAATTTACGTTTCAAAGAGAGCTCTCTTTGAATCTCACTCTTTTCATCCCAAACAGAGCCCACTTACCACTCACTGCTACTACCTGCCTTGAGGCACCTCTGCATAGCCCCGTCCTCCTCCCCGCTGAGGTCTTCTTGCTGCCAGGGCTGCTGTGTCCCAGCACCTCCCCATCTTTGCCCAGGTGATTGCTGGTCAAATAAACCCGGACTACAGCAGCCCTGTGCTGTCAAGATGCAGCATTTCCTATGACTTCCATGGGGCTGCCTGAAGGCAGCCTTTTCTGCACCCTGACTACATTTACAACCAATGGGCCAAACCACTACTACGATGGCAATGCAGAGCGACACTAAATGCATTTAAAACCCCAGCCTTAAGGGGTATATCCATCCCTCCTTTTTTAAAAAAAATGGGACCTTACTTTGTATGAAGAAACTTCTCTATCAAACTGGTTCTGCCACAGGCTGCAAACACTGTATAAACTCACAATCTACTGTTACTGTCCCTCACTCTTCAGTTAAATCCATTCATGATAACTGGACACACGTTTTCTGCTAAACTTCATTTAAAAACTAATGCAACGAGACCACTGAAAACCAAAGTCAATATTTATGTATAGAGAAAGGCAACATGGTTTTATTTATACCAAGTAACAGTGACTCCATTGGACCACAGTATCAGAAGGTTACGTTTAGGGAACAGGCATGAACTACAGCATCAGACAGAAAGCTGTACAATTTAAATCTGAGCGGAAGATCTGTGCAGCTTGTCAGCAATGAACAGCAGATTTTGGTATTCTCCTACAGCATATTTGAAAACAATAAGTCGATTTCCTAATAGAACAGTATTCATATTTACAAAATTTGGAAATATTAGAAGCTTTTCATAGAATCAACCTGTACTTCCTTTTACCACTCATAAGAGCCACAAATAAAAATACAAATTGCCTCCCAATCCTTTCCATATTCTGAAAGGCACTTAAATAAAAAATGTCCTAATTTTTTAATGCCTTTTTAAAATTTATTTCTGATTTCAGGAAAGAGTAACAAAGTTCTGAGTGTTGACACTAAGTAAAATCTTTGTTTGCTGCACACAATCTGTCTTATGACTTGCATGGGTGTAGTAATCTTTCTATATTCACATCAAGATGAATGTCCAAACATTGTTTTAACCTTGAAGGTACGGAAAATCACAAAGCTCACATCCTCATTCCAGTGGTAAATTTAATTCCAGTCCCACTCCAATAAGGTTACAAGACTCTAAACAATAAAAATCACACCATTTTTAAGATCTGGTCTCCGCTTATCACTACATTAGAATTACAAGATGGTTTTAGCAAGTAAAAAAAGATGATCTCAAAATCCTGAAAATAAGCAAACCCTCCTTTCGCTGTACAAACCTCTGGCACAAGAAGGGAGTAACATTAAAGTTATATAAGTAATAATGTAACAAAGGGTATTAGAAGATGGTTAAAATTTAAATAGCATTCAGACTTCACATTTACCTAAGTGGTCATAATAATAATATTAGATTACATAAAACATGCCTTTTTTTTTAAAAAACAGCTGAAGCTTTTTCATAAAATCATTTCAAGTAGAAATTTTGTTTCAGTGAAGAGGTATAAATATGACAAAACACAGCTTGTTCATCTATCTTCTAGGAGGTGATAGGTAATATTTCTTAATTCAGTTATGGAAGAGAAGTGTACTATTTAGCTTATTTAAAACTCATAATCTGATTTTGATTAAACAGCCTAAGACTTGAAATGTAGCGCTCAGGCTCCCATAACTTTTAAAAACACTGCTTTAAAATATTTTTAAATCAAACTTAGTGAAGACTGTTTTCCCCAATAATGAGTGAATCACCACAATCAATGCTTATTCCCTATGTTGGTTTGACCAAATTCATATAATTTAGTGCAGTTTCTGCATGAAATACATGAAACTGGTTTGTGACAAAAGTTCAGCTAGAAAGCTGAATCTCAGCATTCCATTTCCAAAAGCCAAGTTCCTGTGTCAGACAGAAGGTCTGAAGCAAATCTGGAGAATTCTGTTTATAATAAATGGAGGCAACGAATAAATATTACTGCAACTACTCAATTGTGTGACTGGAATGTAAAACTTCATAGAGTACTGGTAGTTAAATTGCCTCACTGAACAGAAATTATATGGATTTGAAAGGATTATACAAGGATAAATTATCCCAGCTGTTCTCATTCTCTTAAGTCACTTTTATTAAAGTATTTGCTGGAAGCAGTGTTGTCCTGATGCTTCATTTTCAAAGACACTTTACAGCCACATATAGTATAACTCTTATTGAATGGATATTGTTTACATATGGCAGCGAATACAGACAATCAATATCATAATTTTTTTCTTTTTTTCAGGTATCAAATCAAGGGGTTATTGGTCTTAAAGTTGATTTTTAAAAATATATATTATTGGTGAATAGGCATGCAACTAATTTCTGCCCTGTTTAAGGTGCAATGGAACTGTACTGACTGCTAGTTATTATGTACTTGCAATGTTAAGCTTTTTATTACTTTAGTTCATCTAGTTAAACTGAGAGTTTCATTAACACCACTAGAAATGAACTACTGAAAAAAGGGCAGGAACAGAAGTGAGAGAGGTGCTGATAGTCTGACCTTCAGCACTAGCGCACACAGAAGGAAAAAAGGGCAATACCCTGTGATGCTACATACACTTGCATTTCCTCCCTTACACCATTCCCTAGGTAAAACTGCATTCTGGATTTCTATCGGATAAAAAAAAAAGAAAAAAGAAAAAGAAGCAGCTAGATCAAGAACTCTTTTTTCTTTCTTTTTTCTGAGTTTGTGTGAAAGCTTATTACCATCTACCAGCTATTTTTGTAGGGAATAAGCTAGGGATGCTCTACAGTTATTAAAGGAAAACTCTACCTGGTATTAATCAGGATTACCTGGAATGAGATCTCATCACAAATAACAGCTGAAAGACCAAAAATGAGCTGCTTTCTCATTAGTGGAGAAAGTCTCTGCCAGCTGAGCTTGAAATAGGTAAGCATGTGCCTCCACTGTTCCACCTCTTGGGTTGGCAAACAGCTTCTCCATCTCCAAATCAGATGCTGTATCTAATTTGCCATAACACCAAATTCATTCAAGTGTGTGCACATGTGCGTGTACACCTGCATGTGGAGATTTTCTTTTAAACCTGACCAGCTAGATATGCTCTGATATAAGAGAGCATTTAACTATGTTTACTGATTTTAAAAAGTACCCAGCAATCCTGAAGAGTGAAACAGTCTTGCTTTTCCTTCTCTGATGAGGTAACACATTATATTTTAAAGTGAGAACCATAACAAAAATATATTGTGTATTCACTACTACATTAAAAAAAATACATACTCGAACACATATCAGCATGGAAAAGTTGTAGTGGGAGACAGGATAAAAATGTCCCTTCCTCCTCAGTTTAGATCTTTTGTTATATTACCCACGTTCATTACATATTCAAGGGGATTTTAATGGATGCCAGACCAAGAGAAATAACTTCAATTACTTTAATTAGTTTTCCTTCAAAACTACATATAAAAATGACAAATAGGAATGATAAAACTGATTTCCATATACTTGCCTCTCAGTCTTCAGTAAGTGCAGGTTTCTCTCTCTCTCTGTTTTCTTTTTCCTTTCAGTTTTATTTTATTTTTTTATTAAATCTGCAGCATGGAACAGATCGTCCCAAAAAGAGCTACCATTCTTCTATGTCACTGTCAGGGATATTGTGTTCTGATAAAACCAACAGATTAATTACTGAACTGGCAATTCATTCTCCAAACATGGCTCTTGTTCACCTGCTGGCAAGTTAATGAATTAGTACACATACATTTACTAGGGTACACCTGCTTTTTAACTGGGAAACTTCTTATGATCAAAAAACCCAAGATCAAACCAGGAAGACAATGCAGAAGACTTTTATTTTCTCAGTGCTTTCTTCTCTGCAGCTGTATATTTTCAATCTTTTCTGTAATAATCATACTAGTCTTTTTCATGTACAAATACACCAAATTTTGGTTGTAACTCACAGAAAATGGACCTTATTATTAAATAAAAATACACCATATGTTTTGTTTTGTTTTTTTCAAATGTCCTACTTCTGAATATCCTGCCTGGATGCTTGTGGGAGGGAACAGGTCAAGGAAGCTGTTCGGCATCCTTTGCCGAGACATTTTAATGAGAAAGGCAGCAGTAAATGCAATGCTGTCCCCTTAACACACCAAAACTGCTTCTGCTGCACCAACAAAAGAGAGGTTTTTACTTACAGTTTTCAGTATGCTGCTTTCTGGTAAAGAGAAACTGCACTTTGATGCCAGGTAGCACCATGGTGTTGATGAGTGTGCTGGTTCATCCGTGGGGCCTGGAGGGCAGCTGAGGGCTGCAGCAGAGCGAGCAGACTGATTTTGCCCTCTGAAATGGTGGTGTGAGTGATCACAGCTCCTCTGCTTTAGGTGTCAAGCCTGGCCAAATTCTCAGCAGCTCCAAGTTCTTTTTTTCTTTAAAAGCTTGATGCCTTCATGAACATTTTGCTCTTCAACAGGCACAGCTCTGGCCGCTGCTGTGTGATCCCGAGGCAGGCTGCAGCCAGCTGCGCTGCCAAATGCACTGATGGACACATGCTGCTCCATGGCCTCTCCTTGATCTGCTGCACATGTGCCTGCTGCCAGCATGGACTCAATGACCAGGTCACTGCTTGCTTTTGGGCATTTTGATGCCACTGTTAAACTGACTCTTTGCATTTGGAGGCAGGGAGAACAGCTGCCTCTGACTGAGAAGTGTTACGACCTCATATTTTAATTAAATGCCGACAGCAACAAAAGAACACATCTGTCTGCCAGAAAATTAGCAAAGTGAGGACAACAAGATGTAAGAATCAGAGAGAGCACAGTGAGCTTGAGACCTGCTAAAATCCTTCTTTACCAAATGATCATTTAATGCTCGGGACAGGTAAGAAATCATCCAGGTACTTAAGTCAGAGCTGAAGGCACACAGTGGAAATCCTCACCAGCCACACACAGCATTGCAAAATATGAGATAGTAAGAAACCAGTTATAGACAGATATATTTATATTTCCCTATATGCCTGTAACTGGACCAATATCTAATCTTGTGTCTTCTATAGAGCTACTAGTAATTGGTACATTTTGCTACAGACTGAACATGACCAGCTATAAAACACTGAATTGGTTGCCAATGGTTAAAGAGGCAAAGATTGCTGAAGGACTGCAGCTGAAGGAGGACTACAGGTGACTCACTGTTTTTGCAATCTACTGTCTCCATCCAGGACTTCTAACTCTTTGTAATTCTGATTGAACTTCTCTCCCTTTGAAGAATCTGATGCTGAACGTGCAGGAAGAAATGTTCAAACTTAATATGCATGAGTATATTGCAGTAGGAGCCCACTGAAATATTCTGGATTCAGCACAAGGTATTTAGATACTAATAGCTGGCTCATAACTTTTCTGACCCAAAATATAATGTCATACTGACGCTGCAACTTTAGACAGGGAGAGCCAAATTTATACAAATCTTCTGTGTGTGGTTTCTCATTAAAAACACCAATGATACAGAGCCTTTTACCACTTCCTACAGGAGGAAAAAAATATCATCCCTGCCCCAAAAATCTGGTTTTGAAATGCAAGCTAAGATTTTATTTTTCAATTAAAAGAATTCAATCTAAATGAAATATAAACCTAAGGCAAACACATCTCCCTGGACCCTATATGACAGGTCAGGAAAACTAACTGTTTTTTGACTGGTTTTATGACATATGATGAAAAGAAATTTTTTGGAGACTCAATACCTCCCCGAGATAGGAAAACCATTTCCTGTCCTGCTCTGGTTTCCAAGAAAGACTTTGCTAGATGAGGATGAGTCTAATACAGGATGCTGGCCAAAGATTGTCCATTTGAACTGAAAGAGTGCCCACTGCCTATCAGGAGGAGGAAAATTCAGGACCGTTACATCCAGCCTTATGCTATCCTGAAAAGTCCAGATAGCTGCTACAAACCCGGCTGGCTGCATCCAGGCCAAAGCATTTGCTGTTACTGGTGGCTCCAAGAAGCCAAGTAGTCAGTGCTTGCCAAAGCACAGAGAATGAAGTGTTGCAACTGTCCTATCTGATTGATCATGCAGCTCTTTCAAAGCTGTTCCTTACTCACTTCTCTTACATTGCAGCCCTAACAGAGAAGCTTTTGCAGTGCTCACTTCCATCAAGGATATAAATAAACGTGACAAGCTTTTAGAAGCAACCTGTTACCACTGTCCTTGCGTTAGCAGACTATCATGAAGAAATGGCCTCAAGCTTTTAAAGATGAACTAATAAGTTCCTCTTCAAAGAACTAAACCGTTCAAATGTGAGAATTTAATTCCTGCTTAGTGATGTCCACAACACTGCGGACATCATGAATTGAAAAAGGCATTCAGTTTGCAGCTACGCCATTTCTACTCAGTCCCCCAGCAGAAGCTTGGACTGAAAATCCTTCCAGTTCTTTTGCATGGCTCTAGCAGAAAAAAAGAAAAAAGAACAGTAATATAAAGAAGCTTTACAATAGGCATAGAGTCTTACATCTTTAACGGGTCTTTTATATTTACAGACCTTTGGACTCTAGCACTGTAGTTTCAGTGGGGTAAGACTCAGAAGAACTTGCTCCCACTAGCTGCAGTGCAGTGACAAAAGCAGGGCAACAAGGCAATGCACTAACTCCCAGCTTTCCTTTGTTTCCAGAAAGTGAGGCTGCTTCGCTGAAGGGCTTGATGACTGTATAAGCAATCACCTACGTGCGCACTGAACTGAGCTCTGATGAACAGGTGGGTACCAGCACATTAGGGAACCGTGGATATGGTCCATTATTCAAGTACAGGCCCAGAGCTGCAATCCACAAGTGTGCAGCTGCATGTGCGATCAATGTGCTCATCACCTGAAGCTTTTCTCATTCCTGACTTGAAGATGCACTTTGATCACCTTAATAGAAGACCTGACCTTAAGAGAAAACAAGAACAGAAACTGCTATGAAAGACAGCCACAGGCACACAAAAGCTTCCTGTGAAGCAGCGTTACTCATAGCCAGCTGCTTATGTTGAGCATCAGCACTCGCGTCGGCTCGTGAGTCAGCAGCACCTGCTCCCCATCACCTTCCAGCAGGATACGTAACACAGCACCATGCTCAGCAGCCCTCCTAAGCACCCAGCCGTTTGCTGTAGGACCTAGCCCACAGGGTATGTATTGCATGTCAGCCAGTATGCCTTGCTAAATGAAAGCATGCCTTATACTAGTGCCTATACGTTTTGCATATGTGCAGTAAACACTGAACAGTTATCTCACTAGAGCATCATGTCTAAACAGAATCAGATTTGAGGACAATTAGTAAAGAAGACTTTGAGGATAGTTCAGGAATTTTTAGTTTTTAAGGATTAGGTAGGTAATACTTTAATGTCTGTGTAGTGCTGAACCATTGTTTCAGTTCAAGTGTACCTCTGCAAAGGTGCATACACAGAAGCCACACAAGACTCTACTATTTACCCCAGAAGTCTCCCTTATTTCAATTTTAAGACCATGCAGTGTTATTGCACCTGGTGTTCAGCTGAAGCAAATGGAAATAATTTAAGAATCCCATGTGGGATTTCCACACAATAATATTTCACGTGCATATAACAGTTCTTCAGGAGTGCGCTATTCCATACATCAATGCCTGCAATTCCTATAGATGTGAAAAGTCTTGACAGATAACAGGTTTACTGTACTTTCTGACTACCTCCAGTGGTAAGTAATTTACCATCCATCCTGTAAAGTTGTGATAAGTCTAATGTCCTGTTGCTTATTAATTATCAGCTCAACAAGCCATTTAAGCAGGAAAGAAATGCACAGCAAGCTGCTTCCTGCCATCCCGCTTATTTGCTGTAACAAATGGTTGCAGAGTTTACAACATATCACATTGAGCAAACCGGGCAGGGTTCCTGAATACAGGATTGTTCGAAACACATCCCTGCATCTAACTTAGGCATATTTGTTCTGGCACTACGATGTCTTCTTTCCTTCACCACAGGAAGTGGTATGGTCTAAGGAGGTTGTTTCAGGTGACAAAGAAACCCTCCCACCCAGCCCTCCCAAAATTAATTCCCTGTCCACAGTGTACCAACAAAGCCATAGCTCAGCCCTCAACCTCAAACAAAAGTAACTTGGCCTTTTAATGCGAACCAACTCCACTGGATATCACTGTATTTCATAGTGGAGATACTGATCTTGAATTGTTTTAAACTGACCTCATATTTGCCTATCTATTTTGGAGACCATAATTTTAGGTGGAGTCCTGAAAACCGCGGAAACTTCTCTCATTCCCATCATTCAATCTTGCAATTTTAGGCACAGTAGCACAAACTAGGTATCTACCTACCGGACCTGTGGACAGAGTCATATACTTGTGTATCCAGTTTGATCTAGACTACACCTGCACAGCTGTAAAACTAAATTGAGCTCAAATAAGTACTGCCCTCTTAGCTTTATGTGTTTCAAAGTTGCCCTGCAGAATCTGAGTATTGCAAAGAGGAAAAACAGAACAAGCAATCCATGTCCTCTTTCTAGCTCTGTGGCAGCCACATGAAGGAGCAGAAACCTTCCAATACCTGATTTTTTCCTCTTCTGTGACATTAAAAATAAAAATTATCCATTTCACCAGATTTTGTAAGAACTTCTGCACCAGCTACAAGTTTTGTGTTCTTGGTGTAGAAAGTGAATGGAAATGTAAGATATAAACATCACACTACAGTCACTCACATATGCTATGGTCCATGCAGAGATTGCTGTTTTTGGAAGACTTCCCAAGTTACCATTGCTCCTATTCACTTTGACAGCTCTATTTTTTTTCCTGGAGCTCTCTTTCTAGACGAGAAAATGGCAATGATAATTGCCATTATAAACATTGATGATGTGCATAATACAAAGCAGACCTCACTATCGTTCTCATTTGTATGGCAGTGTATTGGCATTTTGATTTGCCCTGTTTGCAACACCAGTTTGTAGACCAGCCCTGGAAGTCTCCTTTTCTATTCGGAAGGTTGAGTGTGTGGTGCCAGGCACGCAACAGCTTCATCCCTGTTCCAGTGAGGGCTTCCTAACTTTTCATTTCTAGGGATCAGAGAACTTCTGTTCTGCAGCATAAAGAACTTCCTGGATAACCTATTCTTTTCCTCTGCCTCATTAATTGCAGTGGGATTTAAATACTGGGAACTACATACTAAAAACAACACAACAGAGGTTTTCCTACTCTCTAAGAAACCATTCTTTCACAGATGTAGCCTTTATTTGACAAGCTCTCTACTGAGCATGAGATCAAGCAAAGCAGACCAGAATCAACTTTCAATTAAATTCAACAGCTCTTCTTGATTCTTGTAGGACTTGACTCCAAGCATAAGACATCTGGTACAAGATTTGGATGCTAGGATGTCATGTTTACTATTTCTTCCCTTTGAATACACAGAGATACATGCATATGGAAGTGGCATGAGATAATTTTGTTAAAACCCCATTTATTTACTTAGTGCATTCACTTCCCACCATTCATTATTGCTGCTTAAAGTACTTCATCTCAGGGAGAACCTTATTAGAACCCAACAATATAACATATGGTCACGTTTGCTGCTCTGTACAGAGACTACTTTGACAAAAGAGCAGAATCATCACAAAATAGCAAAAAGCACAAGTTCAGAAGGTGAGTTTTGTTATGCATGCATGAGAATCTGAGGGGTTTTTTTATACTTACCCTATACAGAGTATTTTGTTCAGAATGACTGTGGCTTATGCCATAACTGTATCACGTATTTTCTTATAATATGAACATACAACCAAAGCCAAGGGATGAATGCAGGGTATTCTCCGTCTTATATGTGACAATGAGAAAACAACTCCACCCCCAATGTTCTGCATAAGCCTATTTTCCATCACTTGTCTATATAGTTCCCTATAGTTTAGGAATGTAACAAGGTCTCATCAGAATCAACAGCTTACAGGATCAGCAAAAGCTTTTGTGCTGTACTGTGTATGTGGCACTTTAACTGCAAAATTCAAACCAGGGTAAAAGTATGGAGCATTAGACCAGAATGAGAAAATCTGATTTCCATTTGTGGCTCCGCTAGAGTCTTGATAGGCAGCACAAGACAAATCATTCACCTCTATGTGAGGTCTACTGAAAGCAGGACTTCGCTGCAGGAGTGGAGAAAAACAGAAAGTTCATGTAAGTAACATCTGCAAAATGCAGGAAGGTAATAGGCTAAAGGCTCTCAGCCTTTCAAATAAATAAAGGTGACAGCCAGAGCCCACCTTCATTAAATATTTTTTTCTCTTCTCATGAAATGACCAGACTGAAAATCCTGAGATATTTTTGCCAGAGCAAAATTTGCATGACATATTTGTTATAAAAAACCCAAACCAAAACAAACCCTACTGCTCTAGGAATCAACTAAAAATGATGTACTTAGGAGAGAGAGAACTTAACGCTGGCATGTAGAAAGGAATACGTTTCCCCTATGACGTCTGCAAGTCCATTTGAGTACGCCTGATATGATTACTTGCACCTTCAAATTTTGTATTTTCTTTCTTTCTTGAACTGGAAATCAGCTCCAAGATGGAGACAAACAGAAATAGTAATGCTGAACTTCTAGCTGAAGCTGTCGCTGTCAGAATCAAAATTCCTATCTTGGGAAAACTAGATTATTATTTTTAAAGCCCCAGCTCCCAGAGTAGCATAAGAATTTCAGCTTTTCATTGAAACTAGAGTTTGTATTCAGCCTTCGTATTTGTAGAAAGCTACCTGAAACACAGCTGGACTGCAGCCAAAAGCCAAGAAATCAAAATTATGATAGAAAACACAAATGAAGGAAAGCTCTAAAATTATTTTAAAGGCATTAACACATTTTTTTGTGATCAGACTTCTCATATTTTGCTATTCACATTTGGCAATGCTGAGAAGGAGATCCAAGTGACACCAGTTTACAGTCCACTGTAAAATTAGTTCTTTTGTGACATTTTTGCTTTAATGTTTAATAGTGTTTGCTTAGGTAAGGCGGGAAGGTAGATGGGGACTGCCTCAGCCATTTGAAATAATCTCTGCAATTTTAATCTTTATTTTTAATTACTACCGTGAAAATTCAAGGCAGCTACATTGGAAAGTAATACAACAAAAAAAGGAGAGGCTGTTCTTCAGGAAAACCTGGCTAGTACATTTAGAAGGCAAAACACTTACTGAACAACAACGGAGGAAGGGGAATTGTATAATTTTGTTTTACATCACATCATGTTTCCAGTTGAATTTATAATTAGCTACAGTTTATTCAAATTTGGCCTTTACTGGATTTAATAAACTACGATGTTTCCTACTGCCCTTTAACAAAACTGCATGGCAACAAGAAGTAATGGAGTTAACGAGGGACATCATGAAAATAGTACTAGACAAGCTGATAAGCTCATCTGTACATCATGATACAGATTTTTTTTTTCTCAACACCTGATTTTGCTCAATTAGAGAAGAACTGGGAGATGTGCTGAATGTTACTGGAAAGCCATTGTCAAATACTATAAAGTAAGATACAGAGTTTGGCTCACTAATGCAATTTGCATCCAAAAATCAAATGCTAGGGAAGCGACGGTTTCAGGAGGGTCAACTGCTACACCTGAGTTGGCAGAGAAGCGCTAGGACAGCAATGACTGCTTCCTGAGCTTCAGTTCTGCTAAGTGCCGTGGCCACCTGCCCATCGCTGCCTGCCAAATGTATGCTGCTACTAATTATAACTAGTGCAAATACAAATGAGTAAAGAGAAGCAGGAAGCCCATTATTACAGAGAAATACTACAAAGCACGGCCTTATTTTACCTACATGAAAGACAGATTTTTGTCACTCGATAGCAGCATGAGCAGAATCCCACTAATTTTCATGTAGCAAATCCAGTGACTCTCAGCAACAAAACTCCTGCAGCTCCCGCTCTTTCTCTCAGCATAGATTTACTAGTTAGGTGCTACAGTGAAGTGTCCTATTCCTTGCTTTTTATCAGCTGTATAATTTGGGTTCAATATCCTGAATATTGGGTGGCCTTGTTCCATTTTACCTAGTAACTTGCTGAATTCTGTAATAAATGAGTAACCCTTTGCACTCTGAGTTTTACGGATCTAACTCTTCCACCTAGGTGGCAGCCACGAAAACACTTGCCAGTGTTTCCAGGTATTCAATTTCTCCTCGTCTGTATCTTCTGCAATTTGAGTGTCATTTGAGGACGACAATGCCAGTCCCCTGTCCAGCTAGAGACAGAAGACACTCAATGTGCTGCGTGCCCGTTGTCAACACATCTTTTTGTTTGCTTTTTTACAAAGAAGGAACAATTTCTACAAGGTTTATTTCCTCCACCAGACTCACAACAGCCCTATGGAACAGCCCTTACGATCTTGCAATTGTGTCTTGTGGGCAAGACATAGCTGAGACAAGGACAAAGGGATTCTCAAATAAATGTTTCCAGGGCCACTCTCCTGGTCTGCACCTTCCACTATGCCATCATTTCTCTCCTTGTCCTCAGCACTTGACTTGATACGACCATCAGGAGCTGGCACTGCTTGTCATAACAGGACCTGCACTTAGCTCACCCTCCTCTCTCACAAATCCTTACAACTAATGCAGCCCTTGCAGCAAGTCTGCACAAACCCAGGATGCAAACCCAAGGGGTGTGTGTATGTATTGGGTTTGTGTGGGAAGGTTTTGGTAGCTGGGGGGTGTTCCTGGTTTCAGCCGGGAGAAAATTAATTTTCTTACTAGCAGTGCTGTGCTTTGGGTTTAGGATGAGAATAATGTTGGTAACACACTAATATTTTAGCTGTTGCTAAGTAGTCAAGGACATTTCAGCTTCTCATATTGGCCTGCCAACAAGAAGACGGGGCATCCAAGAAGCTGGGAGGGGACACTGCCGGGACAGCTGACCCCAACTGTCCAAAGGAATATCCCATACCATATGACGTCGTGCTCAGTATATTAACCTGAGGCAAGAAGGAGGAATGGCAGGGGCATTCAGAGTGATAGTGTTTGTGTTTCCAAGTAGCCGTTACACATGATGGAGCCCTGCTTTCCTGGAGATGGTTGAACACCTGCCTGCCCATGGGAAGCAGGGAATGAATTCCTTGTTCTGCTTTGCTTGTGCGCGTGGCTTTTGCTTTACTTATTAAACTGCCTTTATCTCAGCCCACGAGTTTTCTCACTATTTCTCCTCTGATTCTCTCCCCCATCCCAACCTGGAGGGAGCAAGTGAGCAGCTGCGTGGTGCTTCCAGTTGCCAGCTGGAATTAAACCATGACAGGGGTCTACAGGGTTGGCTTCTGTGTGAAGCTGCTAGAAGCTTCCCCCATGTCCAATAGAGCCAATGCTGGCCAGCTCCAAGATGGACCCACTGCTGGCCAGGGCCAAGCCCATCAGTGACAGTGGTAGTGCCACTGTGATAACATATTTAAGAAGGGGGGAAAAAAACCTGTGCAATTGCAGCCAGAGAGAGGAGTGAGAATATGTGAGAGCAACAACTCTGCAGACATCAAGGTCAGTGAAGAAGGAGGGGGAGAAGGTGCTCCAGGCACAAGAGCAGAGATTCTCCTGCAGCCTGTGGTGAAGACCATGGTGAGGCAGGCTGTCCACCTGCAGCCCCCAGAGCAGATATTCACATCCAGTCCATGGGGGAGCCCACACCAGAGCAGGTTGGTGCCCGAAGGAGGCTGTGACCCTGTGGGAAGCCTGTGCTGGAGCAGGCTCCGGGCAGGAGCTGTGGACCCATGCAAAGAGGAGCCCATGCTGGAACGGGTTTGCTGGCAGGACTTGTGAGCCCATGGGGACCCACACTGGAGCAGTCTGTTCCTGAACGACTGCACCCCATGGAAGGGACCTGCTCTGGAGCAGTTCATGAAGAACTGCAGCCCATGGGAAGGACTCACATTGGAGAAGTTTGTGGAGGACTGTCTCCTTTGGGAGGGACCCCACGCTGGTGCAGGAGCCTGGGAAGAAGGGAAGGGTGGGGGAAGGCATTTTTAAGATTTGGTTTTATTTCTCATTATCCTGCTCTGATTTGATTGGTAATAAATTAAATGAATTTTTCCCCAAGTTGAGTCTGTTTTGCCCGTGATGGTAATTGCTGAGTGATCTCTCCCTGTCCTTATCTTGACCTACGAGCCTTTCATTATATTTTCTCTCCCCCATTCAGCTGAGGAGAGGGAGTGACAGAGCAGCTTTGGTGGGCACCTGGCGTCAGCCAGGGTCAACCCACCACAGAGTACAGCTTGTTTTCTTCCCTAGAACCCTGTCTGTGCAACAAGCCCCAGGAATACACACCACCTCAGATCAATACCCATCAATGAAATGGGCTGTTTCATTAGCAGCAGAGCTCTGGAGGCAGTGTCTCTCACTGTGAGCTGGCTGGACACCACCACGAGTTGCTCTCAATTTCATCCCCTGTAACTTGATGCATCATTGGCAGACAACAGATGAAAAAGGCAGGTAGATTGTGTTCATTCCATCACCAATTTTACCGTAAAAAAAAAGGCAACTTGGGAAATAAAACACTTCCTGAATTTCTCCTTTTAATATGTGAAATTCAAGTCAAAAACTAGAAGGTTTTCTAGCATAACAAGCCATATAACTCACAATGAAGATGACAAGCACTGTTGATGACAGGACTCTGGCAACTTTCAGTATCACTGTATTGGCTTTGGACCTGACACTGACAGCCCATGCTGTGGCTGAAGCTACAGCCAGTAACACCAGGAGCTGAACACACTATGCT
Source organism: Charadrius vociferus (assembly GCF_000708025.1). Lineage (NCBI taxonomy): Eukaryota > Metazoa > Chordata > Aves > Charadriiformes > Charadriidae > Charadrius > Charadrius vociferus. Next base: position 1,659,080 of record NW_009646631.1, read on the forward strand.
TCTCTGCTTCCATCTTCCTAAGTACCAGGTTCAGGAGCCAAAGCCATAACTTATTTAAGGTCTACTGCTGACCTGTCATTTAGATGACTGCTCCAAGCAGAGAGTATCAGATAATGAAAAACA
>NW_009646631.1:1659220-1711496 GCF_000708025.1 Charadrius vociferus
TATAGAACTAAGTTAACGTGCAAAAATGAAGCTGAGCAATTAAACTTTAAAGAGGCTGCCATTGATCAGAGTCTATCAGTGGCAGTCAGAAGAGTGAATAAACACCTTTTCATATCAGGCTAATTGGAGATGACAAAAAAGAGAAACCTGTTTCAGAAAGGACTCCCAGAACAGGTCACCCTTAACAGCCACCAGAGAAAGCCTACGGAAGCATCAGCACAGAAGTTTGCTGCATGGCAAGGGCGTGCTCAGGAGAGATGAGCAACACAAACCTCACAGGTAATTCCCTGCTCCAAAAACCCCTCAGTCTCTGCAGATCCCCAGGACCTGCACCCAGTTATACGCTTGTTGCTCTTCCAGTACTATATCCTGGAGTTGGGACACCTGTGGTCTGTGTGATGATTACTGTTAGCGAACAGCCATTTCAATGGACTGCTGGGGATTTTACTTTTCTGCAGAAGCAAAATCACATCCTTCCATGCTTGAAAATGGAATAAGGAGAGGAATACACAACTCTACAACAATAACTAAGGGTACAAATGAAACTGGGCTGGTGCACTGCTAATGCTGAGGATGGTTAAAAAAATTGGCAGAGAAGGTATCAGGGAAAAGGTAGCAAAAAACTAAACAAAGAAGGGAAAGAAGGAAAGACCTTCAGGATAAGCAGATAAGGACATAGCAAAACAGAAATTCTGGGGACAGGGTATGAGAAAATAGTACATGCAAAGGGAAAAGGAAAATGACAATGGAAATAGAAAAGGAGACCAAAAAAAAAATGAAATAAAAACCCAAAAGAGCAGATATTTGGGCCAGAATACAGAGGAACACTGAACTGTGTGTCAGCACCCTTACACTGCACCTATCTTTGAGGTACCTCAAATAGTAAAAGTTTCAGCCTGGATGCCTCTGTATCTCGCTTGCACTGTTCTGTTACATTTGTTAAGACAAAGTTAATCCACTCTGTATTGTTCCTATTTGAAACTAGAAACAACTTTTAAAATGTTGAACAATACAGTAGAAGAGAGATAAGCGTTTTATCTGCTATACTCAACTGCAAGGCTTACCAAAGAACAACCACATTTCACAGTTACAGAAGCTCAAGTAAATCTAAAAGCTAAACTGAAATCTCAGAAACCAAAAAATCTATCACAGTACCAGAGAGCATGAAAACATATGAGTATGAGAAGCGAGTTGGAGTTTTTCCAATCTGCTGCAGACTGCTGACTCTTCCAGACTGTTACATGGAGTGGTTCTGCAACAACAGTTTTTCACCTGTGATTCATTTTAAACAATAGATCTGATCCTGAGTAAGTGTTACTTATGTAGTTCGTGCTGGCTGCTCCTGACACAGTGTGTTAGGGAGAGTTTAAAAAATAATAATAACAAAAAAATCACTTTAAAAAATAAAAGATACACTTTGGAAGTGTATACTCTGATTGCCTCTGCTTACAGCACTTTCATTTGCATCATAGATCGACACGATCTATCTGGATTTCTCTCTGCTGAAAATAAAAACCTTAAAATGGTATCCAACAAACGCAGTCTGAAGTAATCTTTTCTCTTCATGAAGCACCCGGTGCATGGACAAGTGGAGGTAAGCTAGGACTATAAACTAATTTAGGTCAGAAGGGACCTCTAGAGGTCATCTGCTCCAGATGCCAGCAGCACCAGCCTAGGTTGCTCAGGGCTTTGTTCAGCTAAGCTCCACAACCTCTCTAGCCAATCTGTTCCAGTGCTTAAATATCCTAATTTTGAAACCTTCTTCCATAATATATAATTGGATATTCCTTTGTTGCAACTTATGACTGCCACCTCTCATCCTGTTACCATGCGACTCTAAGATGATTCTGTTCCTGTCTTACTCCTCAGGCAGCTGAAGAGAGCAGAAAGATCCCCTTCACCCTTCCCTCAAGCCTGAAATTTTTAACCTGCACCTAAGTTACAGTATCCTCTCTGAGACTGTTACACCACGTTAACACTTTCATTTTTCTTGGCAAAAGCATTTTGTAATTAGCAGACCCTCCGCATCGACTGCTGCTTGTACAGATCTGCTCCTGCCACACAAAGCTACTTGCTGATGCAGACACCGCCATACCCTGCCAGTCTGCGTACAGTGAGCACAGGGACAGCATGCCCAGCAGCCCTGCAGCACACTTAAATAGGTATTTTTCTGGCTTGGCTATAAGCTGTGAGAAGCTTAATTACATTAGCCCAAATAAGTCATTCAGCAAAACCTTTCCAGCAGACGGCCCACAAACACACCCTTGAATACAAACTCATCCCTTCACTATTGGTTCTGGATAAGAATTAAGGAGAATTAAAAATACTTCAGCTCTTACAAATGTCAGTCTGAAATGGCAGTTGGCTAGATAGCCGGTGGGGTTTTGCCACCGTCAGAATTTCATGGTCATTCTCAACCTCAACAAAGCTAATGGGATACAGTTCTGAGTCATCACTACTTTTTTATATGTTTAAAATCTCAGTTGCTTCCAGCAGCAACTAATTGTTTATTAATTCCACCACAGAAGATGCTGTAAGGGATTTACAGTAATTAATAGAAGCTAATCTGCTTTGTGCCCTGAACTGTCACTCCTGCACATGAACTAATGAAGCAGTGACTGACCCCCAAGCTCCAGAGCTGCAAATAAGAAGCTGAGTTGTGTGCTACCTTTTCCCTGGTACTCAGGAAAGGTATCAGCTTTGTGCAAGATGGCAATATAAAACAATTATTTCCCCTTTTTAAAAGCAAATGAAAGCAGACAATTGCATCCCTCAGCTCTCCATCCACCACCTTCCTGTCATCTTTCAATTTATTTCTGTCACTCTTTGTAGGAGGAAAGGTGTGTAAATACAGCTCACAATCATGAACCCTGGTGACTATAACTGCAAACGACTCCACTGCTAATCCTTTACAATGCCTGTTCCAGATGTATTTACCTTTGTAATAAAGCTAAGAGATTTTCAGAATTGGCTGCATTTGCAGGGTATTCTTTACTCTGTACTGATAAATATCATGAGCAGAGAGATATATAGCGAAAAACTCCTGTAAATTAGAAAGTCTGAATTGGCTCAACCTTACGTTCTAGGTATGCAGACAACATACATCCCACCATTCATCCAATACTGCACTACTTAGATACATTCATGATTAGTAAGACAGGAAACAGGAAAAAGAAGGCCGCCTTTCTCTGCTTGACCCAGCGTGTCATCCAACACACATATCCTTATCCTTGCTAACATACCCGAATGCTTCTCCATTGACACTAGCCCAGAGTTTCCAAAGAGCTGGACAATGCACTTCTTTGGGTGCCGAGTGAGTTGATCCCCCTTCCACATCACAAACCAATTTTTCTTAAATGATGAAAAGATGGATGCAGAGCAGTTAGGCTCATTTTAATGGACAGCAGCTGTAACTGCTGGCATGTATAATTACTAAAATAATGCAGCAAATATTTAGATAAGAAAAACTACAAACAACTTCTATGATGACAAAGGTAAGAGTGGTGAGCAGCCATGATTTAAAACAAACTAATTACGTCCAATAAATCTATTCTCTTTCTGGATAAAGAACATAGGAAATTTGCTAAATCTGGTCATGAGCAAAACATAGTGGGATGGAGTGCAGCTGTAGAAATGTCAAACTATCTTCACAAGGTTATACTTGACATTCTGGGAGAAATGCAAACAACAGAAACTTGGAAGAAGAATTCCTAAGTGTCCTTACAGAACTATAATTAGTTATTGCAGGTCAAAACTATACCAAATAGCAGGATGGTGACAAGAGCAAAAGGAAAGCATATTTAAACTTTGCCATTAAGTAAAAGAAATAAATGACAGGCACCCCAAAATTCAGATGCTAATACAGTATTCTGGAGCAATCTAACATGATAATGATCATATTGGTATGCAAAGCTGTACAACTGATTTTTGCTTTTTCTTTTAAGTTATGGAATGAAATCTTGTTCTTCAATGCAAATTCTACTTCAGCTTCAATTCAATTTCATCTATGCATTTTAATTTGAATTACCAGGAAAAAAATACAGATGTTGTACATAGTAACTTTTAAAAATGGTCTAACACTAACTGATGCCTGATTTAAAAGTAAAAAAAGAAAACAACAACAACAAAAAACCACAACAAAACAACCACAGAATATTATTTTTGCTATTTTGCTTCCTGCCTTTTTTGCAGCAACACAGACTGGATCGCAAATATGAAGACACAGTGAAAGCATGGCCTCAGTGAATGACTTCCACATACATGCTCTTGTGTACAGTCATTTGCTTAACATACGTTTAGCATAATGACAAAAATGCTTTTTTCAATTCCCTAGCAAGTTTTTCTTTCTGCACTACAAGGAACGACAGTACCTTAAGTTCAAACCACAACTACTGGGGAGCAGTTTCAATGCCTGCAGGTTCTACTGTTGACTGTCTACGTGCCTGACATATGGGCCACAGATAAGCAGAAACTACTAAAAAAACCCCAAACCTTTTGTAGTTATTTTGACATTAAACTCATATTCTGAAAAGAACTACTGTATACTTGCAAGTCTAGGGTGAAAACAGAGAAACCTACCTGCTGCATTACCATGGGCATCTATTTGTGGTGTAGCTACAGGGATTCTTAAATATTGCCTCAAAAGTCAGAATAGAACTTTGTTTGACAAGAAAAATTTACTTGCCCTCTGTCTTAAGTGACAAAGATCACAATATTTCTAACAAAATATATTTTAAAATATATGTTTTTAGGTAGAAAGGACTCACTCAGGAGTCCCCAAAAACTCCCATTCATCTGCCCCTCACTCACATTTAACACTGCTGAGCTAGTTTTTCACTTGCCATAATCCAGGCTGTCTAAGACATATCAGTTCTGTGTGTCCTTCAGTGCTATGGGGTAACAAACTCTTTGTCAGGATAAAAAGCTCCATGCCATATCTCCAGCAAACTGTTCTTTCCTCTTTTCAAGAGAAAAAATGCCATGATATTAGATTAAAAGAAACCAGATCTCCATTGCCAGGCTACCAGTTTTCATTTATGATCTGGAGGCAAAACAATGTCTGTGCTTCACTTGATATATAATAAAGAATAGAGAGGCTGTCTGCTCAATACCATTGACCAGGAGTATGTTATTCTGCAGTAAATCTGGCACTTTAAATTGAGGACTCCTTAGTTTGGATTTTTGTCGTTACTTTTCTACACAGATGAGCTGTAAGATCCACTGAAATTAAAAACATTACAACAGAAGGATTCTTTTAAGAAACAGAAATTGGTAGCATGACAAATTAAGAGATAAATCCAGAAAACTAATTACTGTCATAAAGGAAAAAAAGATGAAATCCTGGAGTATGCCCATAAAATTTCAGATAAATATGTAGAAATAGCAAGAAGCACAGTGAATTCACCATTGGCCACTACTCCCTGTGAGACCTGAAGAGTACTGGTAAGGGAGGAGGTTAGAGCTACCAGAAAGAAACAAACCAATAAAATTACAAAATGTACTGCCAGCACATCAAATTCAAGCAAAGTTATGTGTAAGAAGGTTTCCTCAGGGTATCTCATAAAACATATTTAGCATTTTAACACTCATTTTCTGTTTGAAAACTTGACATTAAGAAATTTGTCAGACAACATTAAAGGCAAACTTCTACCTGACTCAAGCACACAAGTAATCTCAGACACTTGATCAACCCTTAAAATCTGCTGTGTATAAATTAGTGTGTGACAGTTACCTCATGAGTTTTCTCTCAGATTATGGTAAGTAAAATGAAAAATGGCAGAGCCATTTTATTTAAGTTTTATGTATTTATAAACACCTGTATCTATTTGCATCATAGCTACATCAGCACTACTATTTGATAGCTATTTAATGTTCTGCTTTTATCTGAACAAGACTGTAGCTTAATATTGGTCTAATGAAGAGGTATGTTTTCAGCTCATTGTAATTAAGCAAATACAGTAATGACCATGTGAGCACTCCTACTTTAGCTCAGTAAAACTGATGCCAATAATTGCATAAGCAAACCTGTTTCTAATCTGTTCAGGGTAAACTGAAATACTTAGTCAGTCTCTCTTTACAACAGCTCTGGGACTGTGATTAAAGCTTCTTCAAAAGCAAGTATACCTGACTACACTCATAAAATAAACCTGGTTTATCTTCATTACCTGAAATTAGTCTATGGCAAAATGATGCCAGGCAAGCATTTTACCCTTCTCCTTTTGTCAACGGGAAGACAGTTGTATTCAAACTAATTCTGCATAGGCAGATATTTCAATGAATTTGAAATGGAAACTTTGAACTTGAAATTATCCCATTGAAACTGGAGCCAGACTGAGATTATAATAAAATACAAACACTGCGTTTCTGCAGCATCACTAGGTTACCTTACGTGAGCATGTGGGCATACTGGAAAGCATCCAGCAAGAATTATAAGAGATCTGGAGACAACATAAAAGGAAGACTGATGGAAAGACACATGGAAAAAATAATGGAGGGGTGCAGTCAAATCTGTAAAAGGCCATCTAACAATAGAAGGAAATAATCTGTCCCATCAGCTTGTAGTGGCCAGGGAAGGAGAATTTCCTTGTGTCAGCCAAGTTCAGGTTGCCTGACAGGGATGCTAGGAAGGGCAGCCTCCAGCAACCTGAAGAGCCGTCTGAAAGCCCAGCGCTGGAGGGCTGAGAGAGTTCCTTGAACAAATACCTGTCCCAAGTTACATAGGTATAGGATGCGTATGCTGCCTTGAGGCAGCAGGTAGCAAGAACATCTGTTTGCGTTCATGTATAACAAGGAGGAAAATATCACATGTTGAATCTGCAGAGTCACAGACTAGTACTTCCTATATATGTACGCGGCAAATAAGTTAAATGATCGTATTGGTTGACTGTTGATTTTCAATTATTAGGGCAGCATAGTTTCACATAGGAAAATTGTCATCATTATTACAACACCAAGACAGTGAATGAAGGAAACGCAGTTACCATGCTTCACGTGTATAGGCTTCCAGAAGTCTTTTAGTAAGGTCATTCACAAGATGGTACTGAAGAACACACAGTAGTCCAGTAGAAAAACAAAATATTTTGAAAACAGGAAGAACTGTCCAGAGACAGAATGCAAAGAAGGAAGACCAATTCCTTTCTGTGAAAACTAGCAAGTTAGGGAGCTTCAATATTTCATGTTGGTGCTGTTTGCTTCAATAAAACAATCTGGAAATTCTGTGAGGAGTGAGACAGATAATTTCAGGTGCCATGAAGTTATCAGCTTCTTCATGGAACCAGCAATGAAGATCTGGTATTTCTTACACAGCAGGGAAACGACTCAGTAACGATGAAAGTAATGCAAAGCACTAATGTCATCTTCAACAGATACTGTACCAATCCAGTGCTCAACAGAGTTAGAAATTTGGGTATGGGTTTGCAATTCACACAAAAATCCTCCATGCTTCTGTAATATCTACAGATATTTGATAACACCTATTTATTAGACTGAAATCTCCTTTTGTGCTTCTTAAATCCCATTACTGATTTACTTCCTCCTGAATACATTATCAAAAAAATAATGCTAGCTGTGCCAAATACATCACTTCATTAATAATTTGTATGCCACTTAGTCTCCTCATGCAGTTGTCTGCTTTTTGATGTCCTCAAACTATTCTTACGCTCCTATATCAAGACATGTTCAAGGTGATATTGGGACTGGGGGGAGTGACCCACAAAACCCATGATATCCTAAATGGTCACTGATCTGCAACAGTTATTGCAGAGCAATATTACTGTCAGTCTGCCAGTCAGCCAAGAGTGATAGGCCAACCATCACACACCCTCTAGCCCAGAATGAATGCTGATGTCTTTCAATGACCACCAGTAAAATCCAAAACTGTGAAAAGAAATGATCTGACAAAGAATTAACAGAAATAAAAGTAGCCACAAAAATAGTCAGGCATTTAATTCTTCCTTGGAAAACACTAAGAAAAAGGATTTAAAAGGATTAAAATTTGAACAAAAGAACAAAATAAGGGCAACGTGCCTGCTTTCATGCCTTGCAATTACACTGTATGCTAAACACAAAGCCTCACTAATGTCTTATGGTATTTCAGCAAAATGTAAGTGTTGATGAAGTCAAACTCACGTATGTTTTCCTGGAGCCAGCTCTGCCAATATAAACGATAATAAAGGCTCACCCCACTGCTTGGTTGGTTGGTTGGTTTATTTGTTTGAGGTTTTTAGGGAAAGAACATACAGAAAAGGATAGTGCTAGGGACAGTATATATTTGTAAAAATTTGAGATGGCTGAATATGGTTTAGGTTTTATTCCAGATGATGCTATTTCGTAGAAAAGGACATACTTTTTGATCCTTTCTCAGGGTTTTGTATTCTTTTTAAGGCAAATGAAAGAGAAATACAGTCAAAAGGTGTTATAGTCTATGATGTTTCACTTCAAAATGGTGTACACAGCAGAGAAACAAGTCATCCTCTATGTGATACATGAGTATTTTTTGGTTTAGAAATAAAGTAAAAGAACAAATGGTCCAGGGTAGCACAGCCAGAGTAGGCGGGCTTTACATCTTTGCTAGACCTTAGCTGGACTTTATTAAACTGTGGTACAGTGTACGGCATACTGCAGTCTCTAGCCTGCTGACAGCTGTTGTGGGTTATCAATTTCAGCAGAAACTGGAAAAACTTTACAGCTGCTCTAACCTCCACCAACAATGAAAAAGTTGTCTTCATTTCTGGAGAGTCCAAAGAGCTGTTTCTCTCCTGTCCACCCAACTTCTTTTGAGAGACTCAACTCTGACAAGAAAAAAGCCTATCTGTTTCCAGCTGTATTGGACATGAGAGCTTTGATTGCTGAAGCAACTTTCGCAGCCTGGGTATGTTTCTCTAGCTAACATTAACAAATGATCAGAAAAGATTCAGTTTACACTTCAAATAAAAATCAGCATGCATGCAGTTCATAAGCCACATAAATGCACCCTGTGCTTTGGCCTTCTGGTATATACAACACAAACAAGGGCTACCGCCAAAAATGAAACGCAGCATTAACCCAAACTAAAGTGGTCTTTCAAACAAAGTGTTCTTGAATATCTATTGGATTTGTTAACTAACATTCATGGTTATGTGCTGTTATACATATTGAAAAGGATTAAGCTATGAACTGCCTTGATGCACTTCCTTAACACTGGCCCCACAATCCTGCCGCCTCAGGAGGTGTCCTTTCCAGGTGACTGTCAACTATCAAGGGAGAGCTGCCAGCAAAGCCAGTCAGAACAGCCATGATGATTGAAAGTGTGGAAGAAGAAAAAAAGAAAACAAAAAGAAAAAAGAATCCTTTTAAAACTTGGAGGAGAGGGGACAAACAAGAATTCAGACAAAGTCAGAACCACACCTCCTTGGATATATTAGTATCTCAGATGGCAGATGACAGTAATTTCCCAGGTTTAGATCTTCACCAGAGGCTCTGAACTGCTCCTGGTGCTACAGAAGCCAATTTGTACCTAACTCTTTACACAGCATAGGAAAAAAAAAAAAGGAAAGAAAAAGAAAAAAGCCCCTAACTACAGTTCGTACTAGCTGTGTTAAAGTGACAAGGTCAGTTACCTCGCTTGGGTTACCCTTGGCAGTTGTGTCAGTGCCAGCCACGCAAGCTAAAGCAGCCACCCGTGAGATGTGAATCTGCACTCTGCTTTTATAGAATGAAAGTGTTGGTCCATATTACATTTTTAAGTAGGTATAACTTATTCATTCAACAGAATGTGCTCTTGCAGCAAGTTGCTGATCCCACTGCTATCTTGCACTGCATGATACACCTTCCACGTTCCTTGTGCTACTTTGCAGTGGGACTGTCTGCTGCACAAACCAGTCCAGTAAAAGGAATGGACAACAGATTTTCTCCAGGCACAGAAAGAGTGAGACCCTATGCAAAAGCTATGGAGGAAATCTGCAAAGACAGAACAGGCTTCAATGCAGGTCTCTCTTCAAGGTTTAATTTGCATGAATTTGTAGTGTGAAGAAATGCTTACTTGGACCTTTTTCTTGCCTGAATCTGCCTTGTTTCCATTTCTTTTTTTCTGTCCTCCCTCGTAGTAATTGTCTTCTTCTAATCTTCACTGGAGCTTAAGAGGGAGCTGAGAATACAGCTCCATTCCTTCAGAGCAGCGGTTAAAAGAATACTAATTAGCTTTTGTCTTTTGTTGTTCTCAGGCTTTAGTTGTAGTTAAGCCAAAATATCTGACTCCTCTGTCAATAGCAGAAGAGTGCAGAGACCATTTCATAAGATAAGTTAAATCCTGCTGTTTCAGAGAGGTGTAACATTATGTATTGCCCTATGCAATTATGCAGTACTGCCCAGCACTTATGTCCTGCCCTATGCATGAGGGTGTTCACCGTAGTCAAAGTCAGCAACGTTCACTGACCAGATTTTCAATGAGGCCCAAGTAGCTTTTATCTCTGCCAAGAGCTTCCCCAGTCCTACTAAAAGAGAAGCAAAAGAACCATGTTTACACAACGTTGCCCCTCCTAGCTTGCACTGCTCAGACTGAGATGTGTACCGGCTCACACTGTAACAAAAGCTTTTGCTGTTCTGCACTCTCCAGACCTGGTCTGTTCCTTACGCCCTCTTTCCCCGACCATCTGGTATTGGGTGCTAGCATAATACATGATACCACAGAAGACAGACCTTTGAGTGTGCCAGGACTGGCCAATGTACTACAACTTGGTCCACATTACAGTCTGCCACAATGCTGAAAGAATATTTGCACTTTTAAAAAGACTTTTGAGGGTCTTTAGCCACAACTTGCTTGTAATACCTGAATTAGTCTGATTTAACTAACGAACACTGCTTTTTCTGTTTCTCCGGCATGCTCATACAAGAAAAATGAAGACAGACCCTCAATGTCTAGCATGAAACCCATACTCTCCACCGGCAAGGTTAGCTATTATCAGTGCACCACATGGCCGGCCGGCAACAAGATATTAATTATAGAGCTGAAGTTACAACCATTAACTTTTCACGGGAGGAAGATTTAGTGAACAGGGCTCATGATTCCTGATTTCTCCATCTACTTGTGCCCTGGACTTAATATGCAACATTGGCCAAATCACATTATGAGAGCTGTATTAAACTGAGCACAATACTGTTTACACACCTCAGTGAGCACTATGAGGGCTTTTGGCATGTGGACAAAAATAAGGTGCTAAATAAAGTAATCTGCTCTCGTAGAATTATGAGTCAAATAATGTTAAAAGGCTCTCTGGGGGATACTGATGGTTTTCTGTCAGGGCTCTAGTGATGGTTTTCCCCTGAGGGTCTTGATGCTCCTTCTTTTGGCTCTGCCTGCCAACACACAGGGGCACTTTGCTGTGTTAGTCATGCAGATCTCCTGTTATTTCTGATGAAGCAGCAACCAATCTGTGTCAGAAAATGCTGGAAAACAGACTCTCATTCTGCTAGGACATCTTTAGTAAGGCTAGGAATAAGATCAGCTAGAGGTAGACTGCTTTTGCAGGAAGTAATATCCAAACCGCCATGCAAATATCCCTTCTAGCACATCTGGGCTGTGACAAAAACTGAATCCCTAACTTTTTATTGCTTTTATGCAATAACTGTGGTTTCAAACAGCCAAACTATTGACAAGAGGAAGTGTTCAGTCTGCAAACTTATGCCACTACCGGAGCAGTCTGCAGACCCACCGTGATAGTGCTGAGCTCCTGCTAAACAAGAGCAACTTTATCCGAACCCTTCTTCCCAGCTTGTATACCAGAGGCATGGAAAAAACTAACAGGTGGTACAAACTCTCAGCTGCTCCTGACCTGGAAAAAATTTGAACTTAAGCTAAGGAGAAAGACTGTACACGCCATTAGCAATAGTCTAGAGTTTTTCAGTCACTTCATTTTCTACATTTCTAATCAGTCTACAGGTTAACTGTTCTCAAGCATTTAAACATGCCATCTGGGCAGGAATGAGCAAATTGTCTCCTGTCTCAATATTGGAGTAAAACAGTAAGATATCGACATGTTGGACTTCATCCTTAATGAACAGTGCCCCTGTCTTGAAGATTATCGTGTTCCACATGTAAATCTTAATTTCTGATTTGCTACACTAAAAACATAACTGAGGAAGTTTTTATATACAGCAGTGAAGGAATATTAAAACATTCTCAGCTGCATGCAACAGACACGCTAAAGCAAAGATCACTGTTTAAAGCATTTTAAATCAAAGGTAATAGCAATTGGAACAACATTAAGATTCTCTGATATGCTGAGTTTCAACTATCTACATAAAACTGTTAAATAGAAGATGCCTTCACTATTTACTAACAGACAGAGGGGTTGGCAAAGCACTATAGTCATAATATTCAAGTTTAAAGCATTTTCAATTATTTACAAGCTATTCCTCACTGTAGGATGCATATCAACTTGCAGGTAATGGAACAATATACTTACACTCTTCTTTCAATGTTAAGAACTACTACAGAAGATATTTTTCCATCTGAACAATGCAACTACTTCAATAACACTTGACTACTATTTCCAAAGAGACAAACAACCCTCTCCCACAACAATACTCCACACAAGTACCATGATTTGAGTTTTTGTCCAATCCAGATGCAAGATAAATCTTTATTCAGACATAAAAGCCCCACCAGTGGGAGAATTTTTATGGATAATTTGTATTATAATACACAAGTCACTCTTCTCCCAGGATTGCTTCAAAGCCTAAGTTAGAATTTGCACAAGGATTATTATATTTGATAGAAGGCTTAGCTGTGGGTCTAATAAAAATCACATGAAAGAGGGCACAAGTAATAAAAATCAATAATCCACTGTTGTTATATGGTTAGGACCATGGCTGTTAATAATACAAAAAACCTCTGACATGTTATTTATCAGTTTTCGCATGCAAGCTGCAAAAATAACGAAGTAGCTTAAAAAAAATTAAAGTAAATAAATCAGTTATTAACAACAGAGCATATTTTCTGCTTAAGACTCTTAAATACTGGCGTACCGTTCTGTAGCTACAAATGATTCCCACCATTTACTGCTTACTAGTAGAATGGGCAGAAATACACAGGTCTAGTCTGGCAGCTTGACAGAGATTTGTGGAAAAAAAGACTGGGGTATCTCAACAACTGTCAGAAATAAAATGGATCTTGTTAAAGCATGGAGTGCTAAGACATTTGTATCAGGCTTTTAAGCTAACTTACTAACAGTGAAAATTCAACACCTATGAAGATATCCACAACCTAACAAGTCACAACTGAGTATCAGTACACACGGTCCTTATATCAGGAATTTTAGAAATAATACATGAGAAAAGGGAAAGATAATATGGAAGACAGTTTATTAAATAAAAACTACTCTAACACTAGAAGTCCATTACTTTCTTGGAAGAAATATTCTTGAGGAATTTCCCTGCTCTGAAATTTATAATTATTTCACTACAGAATGAATAGCAGGCATCAGACGTAATTTGTCACAATAACTGGGAACACTTATAATGATCTCTGACTTTACAGCTGGATTTAAGACATTAATTTTTCTTGCGTTTATTTAGTATCTCAGCTATATACTCTTACTTACACACACGCATACATGCACTAACAGAAAAATGTAGCATTTCTAGGATGATTGAGGTTAAGTCTGGGAACTGTGCCATTTAGTACTCTAATTCTATCCAGTCTCACTTAGCTTAGGTGGACCTGGACCATGCACTTCAAAACTACGTATTTAAATGGTCATCAGAAGTCACACACGGTAGCACTGCAGAGCACCATATCCCAGGGACGCAGCCTCTGCAGCAGACAGAACTGAGGTTTTACGAGTTAGAGACAGACATGTCTCCATTTTCTCAGGGGAAGACAGTGCCCAAAGAGATCAAAAAAGTAGTAAAGCCACGTTCCTCCCTGCTCATCCATCCTTTCTTTACAGGTGCCACACTAGACAGCAAGACTATCAATAGAGTGGTACAACACTGAGCAAAAAATTCCAGCTGTTTAGGAAGGAGACAAACTTCTGCCCTCACGGTGCTTCCTTAGTGACATCAGAGCTAAGTTTGCCCCACTGTATGGTGCCGTTTCTCATAGGGTTTGATCAAGTCCACATAAAGTTTGATATATTCCAAGTCGGGCATGAACTTAAACCCCAACTCTGCACAGTTTCAGATCTTTGTGGTCTGGGACCAAATGCAATAAGAAAACATACCACAGCATGCAATTCAGTAAGAAACATAATGACAGAGGCTAGAAGACATTTTACAGAACTGTCAACATTTATGAGGGTGTAAGTCTATACATTTTATCAAATACGGGTACAATGTTTCACTCTCTCCCTCTCAAAAAAACCCACAAACCACCCACAAAAAACCCAAACCCCAAACCCTACCCAAAAAAACAACAGTAAAGACAATTAGAGAAGGTCTAATCAAATCAGTCAATTTTTCGTGGGATTCTTGTACTTTTGGTTTTCCTATTCTTTAAAGCAGTGGCTATTTAAGGATGGTTGAAATAAATTCATTCAGAGATAAAAAGAAAGATGCTAAAATAGTCTGACACAACTATTTTTGTTTGTGAACCTAGAACAGAATTATAGACAAAACAGCATTAGTGTAAAAATGCTGCTTACTTATGCAGCAGAACTGTGCTGTAATGTAGCAAAAACTCCTGTCAAGCTTCCTCGGTGAGGAAAATAAGCTCTTAACTGCTTTTCATTCCTGTTGCACAGGCAATGCAACTTTTAGAAGAGGATCTGCCTCCTCTGTGGCCCATGCACCTTCACAACAGAATTGTTAAGAACATCTCCAACTTTGCTGCTAAAGATGCAAGAGTCAGAATGAACACAGCTTGAATTTCTGATCTCAAGCTGATACGCAGCTTTGGCATTTGGAAAAAAAAGAGTGTCTTTTTTTCCTATAAGCTGAGAAAATTTGATCCAGCAGGCTCCAAGTGGCAGTAAATTGTGGAACCCCACAATGCTGTTTTAACATCACTTTTCAGGAAATAAACAACTTTAAAAGTTGTCATGAAAGTCTCAATGATTGCAAAGCTAAATACAGCTGGTGTTCCAGTTCCTGCTGTTAGATGGTTACTCTCTGTATTTGGGAACTGTTCTCTCAATGAGCATTTGAAAAAAGTGAAAGAGTCAGGACTAGTTCAAATCTGAAGACAGATAAAAGGAGCTGACAGAAGGAAGAAACAGGATTAAATGATGAGAAACAAGTAGCAGCTACAAGACTCCTGGAAATTTCTGAATCAGGGAAAAGAAAAAGATTGCATCATTCTCCAGAAAACTTTTCTTGATGGTTGCAAGTCTTAGCTGAAATTATGGCTCTTACTAATCAGTTACATACATGCCACCACATACATGAGTTCATTTATGTAAACACTTCTCAATAAGCACAGGGACACGGTAAGTATAAAACAGCAATTCAAGTATTTTAAACCAGGCTATGTCACTGTGAGTCATTGTAAGACTTTTGCTGTGTATGGCAAAAAAACGGTAATGAGAAGGCACAACTGTGAGCATCTTCTGCCCTCTTAAGGTTCTTGGCTGCGCTATTTTGCATGGCAAGAGCCAGCAAGTGCAATGGCAGGGAAGAGAAACAGTCATGGTCAGTGTGGGTCACTACACTTCTGCAAGATATTGCCAAAATTATATCTCTCCCCTCAACACTGAGGATGAGAAGGGCCTGGATCAGAAAAGGAAGCTAATGGTCCTCAAAAATTACTCTTGCGGGTCATGCATGACAAAAATTATTCAGCATAACCACAGCCACGCTCCTATCTACCAGTGTTGCTTCTGGAAGCAACAACACTGATCCTTCTGGCAGCCCTCAGCCCCAGTCCCTGCAGGTGAATCTACAACTCACAGGGAAAATGAGGACCAGTATTCCTGTCCTGTTCATAACTCCCAAAGAACAGTTTCCAGAAAACACAGTTCCAAGGGTATCCCTACATGGCCTTTTGATGTGTCTGTCATTGTTCTTTATATCCATAAGGATCCAAAAGAGAAAGGCATTTTAGGTGTTACAAGATTATTTTCTTTAAAAGTTCTCCCACGAATTTTAAAACCATTCCGACTCTCTTAATTCTTTGCTGAGCTCTGCTATAAGAATTACAAGCTGAGTGATATGTTGACAAGCAGTCATGAGGTCATGGCAATTTTCAGCTTTTTGAGACAAAAACTACTTTTATTTTTTCTGTTCATGCTGTGTTTAAGACATAAAGAGTCCACACATTCAAACTACTTCAGTCTCTGAAAGACTATGCTAAAACAGCCCATCATGATCTGCTACACCAGCAGAACATACATGTTTGGCAGTATCATTCATTCCAGCTTCCACACTAAGCACATTGCTATCAGCAAGGTTACATCTGTAAGATGGACTTGGCCAGCCCACTACACCAACTGCTCAGTGTATCACCCTACATTTTACTGGCATCATTACAATGATAAGAAGAAGGTCGCATGAACCTTCCCCAAGTCATTGAAAATCTGGGGGCGTTTTGCCTGTCATCAGCCAAACTCATTAAGTAGCAAACTTCTTGTCTTATAAAAGAGCTGTAGATTGCCAAGAAGACAGCGTGATGTAGGAACAACTCCCCTTTTTCTGTCTGCAGTGCAGCTTACTTAGTTCTGTAAGTCATGTACAACATAATGCACAACGGTGAACTCTGTACATGCAGCCATAGTGTAGACTCTCCTGCATTTTTTTGTACTTGTACATGTCATACATAAAATAAAGGCTTCAACATGGTATATGAGATGTAGGTTCTTTGTGATTGATTCTGACCCTGCAATCATACTGATCCCAGTAGATGCGTCTTACTCTTACTTCTGGGACTTTCTAGATAGAAGGATCTTTCTGCATTGATATGATTGCAGGATCAGGTCCTATGACTGTAAACACAAATGGTAAACTATTGAGATTCAACAGCAACAGTTGAATTTAAACATAGCAATGCTCCAACAGTTTTCATACAGAATGGAGGCTCAAACCAACGTGATCCAATAGAAAATGGCAGAATGTGCTTTACTGTTTCAACTCTAAAGAGAACCCCACAAAGCCATAAGAATATTTGCTTTAATACAGCTCTCATCCCTTGGGAGGTGAAGGGGAAAAAAAAATAAATCACTGTCTCCCTATTAATGCAGACCAAAATTCATTTTTCTTGGTATTTTGCCAGTTCACTTCCCAATGAACTGCACCCACCAAGCAAGGTCACATAAATGATTGTAAAACCAAGTTTTCTTTGTGCATGAAGAGGAATGAATCATTTGGAAAAATGTGACATCTTCAGTACTATTCCTGCCACTATACAATATTTCCCTAAATTATGCAATCCATCAATATAGCATTCATAAACGTATTTTTGGAAAAAAATGACCTTAAGTGAGTTTCTGCATAACAGCAGCAAGTGGGATTTCTCAGTGAAAGTGAAAATCTGTAGGAACAGGAATGCTGGAAGACCATATGCCAGCTACTCTACAGCAGAAGCTTCCAAAACAAAACAAGGGCCATCTGAAAACACAAATGATGACAACTCTGAACAGTCAATCATTGAAGTAGCCCTCCTTTTTCTTTCAGCTGCAAAGAAATTTGAATGAAGCCTTTGCAAGCGATGCACAGAACAGAAAGCAAAGTATCACACAGTCCCAGGGATGCCTCAGCTGACAGGTCTTGTGGCCTTCTTTGAGGTCCTTCGCTACATGATTTCATTCCTCCTGCACCTTTAAGCCCCCTCATAGCTATACATTTACAGATACTGCGGCTACCAGAAGCCGTTGAAGGACAATATGGCTCCAAATACATCATTGTATGTTATCTGGCAACACCCCAGAGTTAAAAAGTCCAACAAAATCCTGTTTATTAACAAGTTCTAACTACTTTGCTCTGACTCTTTGTTAGCTTCCTTCAGCCCTTAAAAGGTGTTAAATCTGTTAACTAAGCTAACTAGCAATATTCAGATAGATTTTGACAGGGAGATGCTCTTGTATGAACTGCTCATCATCCTGAGATGTTTTTCCTACGCTCGTTATTGCAGCAAATAAGACATGATCAGCAACACATCTAGTGGGTAGACATGATCTTACATGAGCCAGATGAGCATACAACCGATACAGGGATCTCTCATCTTTTTTTCTTATTATTCCTCACACAGCATTGGAGCTGCACACTAAGTCAGTTGTGGTTTTTAAATGCTTTAGTTGTTGAACACAGAAAGGCATCTCAACCTCTAATATACATATTTTTTTGTAGAAAAAGGACCTAATTTCACTGTCTTCAAAATCAAGGGCAAATCTTCTAGAGGTAACAGCAGACCAGGATGATGCCTTGAAGGATCCTGATACTCTTTCGATTCTCAATTCATTCACTACCTGATTTACATAAAATGAAACAAATAAATTCTGAGAATAATCTTCATATTGTGATATAGTGTAATTAGCAAACAGCATCATTTTAATTTAATATCATAAGATAACAGTCTACTGTTTCTGCCTAAGCAAGCCAAAAATTCCACATTTGTACATGTTACACCAAACATGTTACACCAATCTCTTTGGTTGACTCAAACCTCTGAATCTTGTATGTCATTATCATGGAAGTTCCCACCTGCAAATCAATGTCTAAGATGTCCTGTCACACACAATCTAAGATAGTGCTGCACAGCTGGGAAGAAGTCCAAAGGTTTTCTATCTCCATAAAGTAGGTCAGGCAATCACCTAGTAGTGATGAGAAAATCTTTTCTTTTCCCTATAAATTAACCAAATAACTGAATTCTGATCAGCATAAAACCTGGTTTTGTTTCAAAGCAAGCTGAAAGGGAAAACTGGGGGCAAAATACAGGCTTCACCATCTTAAATTAGTGAATAAATATTAGACACTGAAAATCAGCTTTAGTTTTGCATATTACAATTGGTTTTAAATGCTTTCAGAAAATTATCTAATGAAATATTCATATACAACACTATGCATTTCATCCTAAATGCTAGAACAAAAGACAGGTATGAAACAGCAAATAATTTCAGACTTCTCCATGAGAATACTTGTCGGTAGTTTAAAATTGCAGCATGACTTCCCCTACATTGCACCTCAGCCACAGCAATATGGGCTTTTTTCCCCCTTTCAGATCATCAAAGTTCAGAAAGAAACTGTTATAAAATGTTACTGAAACTGCATTTTCAGATGTTACCACGGTCCTTAACTTACTCAAGAAATATATAAATCCAAACAAAAATGCTGCTGTACTGTACACAGATTTATCTTCCATGTAAACAGCTGTATCTGCTGATGAACCACCAAGAGAAAACGGCTTAGAATGGGTCTGGAGGCCATTCAGAGGTTCCTCCTACACCATGAAGAAATCAGTGTTTACCACATTGCGTGACAGATATTTGTCTACCTGGAGACTGTCGTCCAAAGATGGCAATCCAATAGCTTAGCTAGGTAATCTGTTTCAATACTTTCCATGCCTTGAAGTTTGAAAGTTTCTCCTACCTCAGCTAAAGCTTCCTTGCTACGATTTACAGGTTGTTTTTTTTTCTTATCCTGACCTCACCAGCAATACAGAATAGCTTGTTAACATTTTCTTTGCAGAAACTTCTATGTACCTATTTCTCCCCTCAATACTTTCCTCTCAAAACAAAACAATGCCCTTTATTTCAGGGTCATGGCTCCTAGACCTCCAATCATGTTGCTGTATTTCCCTCTCCTAATTGTCAGATGATTATTATTTTTTTAAACTGCAGTAACCAAAACTGGACATATTTTAACTTTAACCTTCAGAACACCGTGTAGCAGAAGAGGTTATTTTACACATTTTACACTGCTGTAAATACATCTCGGTGTAAGGTCTATTTTTGTTGTTAAGTGGTACAATGCTGTTGATGCACAAAGTTTGCAATCTGGTACTTACCAGATGTCTGCTGGAAATACAATACAGCTGAGAGGGAACAGTCGAGGAGGTTTCTAGAGTGTGTTGAGGATAACTTCCTGACACAGCTGGTGAGGGAGCCGACTAGGGAAGGCACCCTGCTGGACCTGTTGTTTGTGAACACAGAAGAACTTGTCGGGGATGAGACAGTTGAAGGCTGTCTTGGGCATGAAATATCAGAGTTTTTGATTCTTGGAGAAGCAAGGAAGGGGGTCAGCAGAACTGCCACCTGGGACTTCTGGAGGGCAGACTTTAGTCTTTTTAGGAGCCTGGCTGACAGAGTCCCTTGGGAGGCAGTCCTGAAGGGCAAAGGAGTCCAGAAAGGCTGGAAGATTTTCAAGGAAGTCTTAAAGGCACAGGAGCAGGTCATCCCCATGTGCCAAAAAACGAGCTGTTGGGGAAAGAGACCAGCCTGGCTGAACAGAGAGCTATGGTTGCAACTCGGGGAAAAAAAAGAGAGTTTACGGCCTTTGGAAGAAAGGGTAGGCCACTCACGAGGACTACAAAGATGTTGTGAGGCTACATAGGGAGAAAATGAGAAAGGCCAAGACCCAATTAGAACTTAAACTGTCTTCTACTGTTAAGGACAATAAAAATGTTTCTATAACTACATTAGCAATAAAAGGAAGACCAAGGATAATCTCCATCCTTTATTAGATGGGAGTAGAAACAGTCACAAAGGATGAGTAAAAGACCGAGGTACTTAATGACTTCTTTGCCTCAGTCTTTAATAGTAGAACCAGTCGTTCCTTGAGTACCCAGCCCCCTGAACTAGAAGACAGGGATGGGGAGAAGAATGAAGCCCCCATAATCCCAGAGGAAACCATGAGTGACCTGCTACAGCACTTAGACCTACACCAGTTTATGGGGCCAGATGGGATCCACCCAAGGGTACTGAGGGAGCTGGGGGAGTTGCTCACCCAGCCACTTTCCATCATTTTATCAGCAGTCCTGGCTAACCAGGGAGGTCCCAGTTGACTGGAGATAAGGAAATGTGACACCCATCTACAAGAAGGGCCAGAAGGAGGATCTGAGGAACTACAGGCCTGTCAGTCTGACCTTGGTGCTGGGGAAGGTTATGGAACAGATCATCTTGAGTGCTGTTACATGGCACATGCAGGACAACCAAGTGATCAGACCCAGCCAGCATGGGTTCCTGCTTGACTAACCTCATCGCTTTCTATGACAAGGTGACCCGCTTAGTGGATGAGGCAAGGGCTGTGGATGTTGTTTATCTGGACTTCAGTAAAGCCTTTGACGCCATTTCCCACAGCATTCTCCTGAAGAAACTGGCTGTTTATGGCTTGGAGGGGGGTACGCTTCTGTCATGGTTTGGGCTGTACTAGCCACTGGGTGAAAAACTGGCTGGATAGCCAAGCCCAGAGAGTTATGGTGAATGGAGTTAAATCCAGTTGGTGGCTGATCACAAGTGGTGTTCCCCAGGGCTCAGGACTAGGGCAAATTCTCTTTAGTATTTTTATCAATGACCTGCACCAGGGGATCAAGTGCACCCTCGGTAAGTTTGCAGACCCCACCAAGTTGCATGGAAGTGTTGATCTGCTTGAGGGTAGGATGGCTCTACACAGGGATCTGGACAGGCTGCATTGATGGGCTAAGGCCAATGGTATGAGGTTCAACAAGGTCAAGTGCCGGGTCCTGCACTTAGGTCACAGCAACCCCATGCAGCGCTACAGGCTGGGGGAAGAGTGGCTGAAAGCTGCCTGGCAGAAAGGGACCTGGGGGTTTTGGTTAACAGCCGGCTTAATATGAGCTGACAGTGTGCCCAGGTGGCCAAGAAGGCCAACAGCATCCTGGTCTGTATCAGGAATAGCGTGGCCAGCAGGACTGGGGAAGTGATTGTCCCCCTGTACTCAGCACTGGTGAGGCCACCCCTTGAATACTGTGTTGAGTTTTGGGCCCCTCACTACAAGAAAGACCTTTAAGTGCTGGAGGTGTCCAGAGAAGGGCAACGAAGCTGGGGAGGGCACAAGTCTTATGAAGAGCAGCTGAGGGAACTGGAATTATTTAGTCTGGAGAAAAGGAGGCTGAGGGGAAACCTTATCACTCCTGAAAGGAGGTTATTGCAAGGTGGGGGTCGGTCTCTTCTCCCAAGTAACAAGTGATAGAACAAGAGGAAATGGCCTTAAGTTGCGCCAGGGGAGGTTTAGATCTGATATCAGGAAAATTTCTTCACTGAAAGGATTGTCAAACATTGGAATAAGCTGCCCAGGGAAATGGTTGAATCACCATCCCTGGAGGTATTTAAAAGACGGGTAGATGTGGTGCTTAGGGACGTGGTTTAGTGGTGGTTTTGTCAGTATTAGGTTAATGGTTGGACTCAATGATCAGGTCCCTTCCAACCTAGACAATTCTATGATTCTATGGTAGAACACTCAGCTACCCTTCACTGCAGGACTTCTGCTCAGCCAGCCATTCTGTACTCGTGTGGTAAATCATTTCTAACCAAGGATGAAATTCACTTTTAGCTGGATGTCTGCTAAAGGACACCTTCTGAAATGTTAGACGTCCAATCTAATCTAAACTAGCCTGTACAAAATGCCTCTGAACTCAGTGAAGAGTGACAATGCATCTCATCCCATGCCAAGATAGATGTATGTGGGATGAACTGCCCTAAAGAGAGTCACTCCTCACAATTTAGCAAGTTAAATTAGATAGTTAAAGTACTGGTTTTTAGTTAAGTTAAATAATGGCTGCCCAGCTTTCAGACAGCTATTCAAAGTAAAATATATCTGACATGCACTGTGCGCTCTTCTCATTGATCTGGGCTCTGTTCCTCGAAAACCAGAGAAAGAACAGGAAGCGTGTTATACTTTTATCACCCAATATACTTGTGTCCCCTCCCAGCTCAATGTCTTTGGCCATGCTTGCTCCGATAACCATAGCCTCTTAACCAAAAGTACTGCACAGTGCTAGTCCCAGGAGAGAGCCCTTCCACAAAGAAGCCCCCTCGTTGAAGCCTCTCATTTTTAAGTGAAGCTTTAATTAATTACTCTGAATTAAAATCAGTTTGTTATGTAACTGCTTTCATACCCATGTCCTCTCCTCCCCACTCTCATACAGCTGTACAGATTTTTGATAATACTCCTTGCAAAAGAACATGGTAGATCCTCTTCAGTAACCAAAGAGCAAAACTAGAAGTGCATTTTGTATATTTTTAGCTTCAGTAAAACTTCCTTTTAAGAGTTACCCATTTTAAATTTGCATCACTGTCACACACATCCTAATGGGAAGCTGCTTTCCAAGCACAGTTTTTAGATATTATACAACAGAACTCATAATTTCTGACTACAAAGTGCTATACGCTGGACATTTAGGGTTTCAAAATACTGATAACCTGAGGTTCATTTACTTGCCAGACCTGAAAATGCCATGCAAACCACCTAACATTGCACCTAAACCTGGAGATCTGATTTCTGCTCTGAGATGCATTTTATTGCTTGTGTTTAGCATATACGTTCTTGACTAATTTTGTTAGTGATTTACAAATGCCAATTAAATTTACAAACTGTGAAATGCACATCTATTCTCCTATTTTCTTCCTACCTGTATACATACAAATATTTGTAGACATAGTTTTGTGGGATTTGAACTAAGGAAAGGAACAGATTATTCTTCGCAGCTGATGAGCAGGTGGACAGCTTTGTTTCCACAGCTCTCTATTCCTTACGTGATCTCTGTTCCTTACCTTATTTAGTTTGGTCTGAATATGATGAATTGGATTCACCAGAACAGTGCAGACTATACACAAATTTATTTACCTTTATCATTTAGCATTGCACTCTCCAAATACACATGTAGATTTTTGTTACAACTCCTACAGACCAGCACTTAAAATTCCTTTAATTGAAGACCATAGTTCTGAATAATCCTTCTGGATTTGACTGGCCTTCAATGCTCAGCATTTATTCCATAGTAGAAAACCACAATGGAGCAGGAGTGCTGAGGCAACAAAATCTTAGTGCATGTTTCAGTTTGTACACGTGAGTTATCAGTAATAGAATATGCTCACAGTAATTTGTGTGAACTAAGGATCCAGGCATATAAAGCTTAACACTGAGATTTCTACTAGTAGAGTATGAGTTGCACTAAGTAAAAGCTTTTATGTTGAAAAAATAAAGTTAAACCACAGCAATTTGATTAACATATCATGGAAACAAAAGTTACAAATGACTGAACTAATTTGCTATTTCTATCTGGTACCTAATACTGAGGTAACTATACGTACTCAAGTTATACGCAGAGCAATAGACCAAACAACTATTTAAAAAACCCCACCACATCAAACCTAGATAAAACATCAATAATTGATCTGGTTTAATTAAACACTGTTCTACTTGCTAAAACATTGTCCTTCATCAGATGCAAACCCCAGCATTCTGCCGACTGCTAACCCTTCCAAAGAGGAAGGCATACTTTCTCCATTTATAATATACAAATTCCATTAGGAAAATAATTTGCATGAAGCTACAAACCTGAAATGGACAATTTCACTAGTGCTTTTTTTTAATAGATAAGAAGTGATGTCTAACTTTACTTCCAAACTTCTTCTCACAGCTATTTTTTTCTACTGAAACTATTAGCCAAATAACATGGAGGAAACAATTTAAGAGAAAACAAAGCCTATTTAAAAAAACAGGAAATGAATCATTTATGTTTTAAAAGCAAAAACCAAACGTGAGCAAATGTTTCACCCCATCTTCCCTGCCCACTATTAACAAAAAGCTTCACTATAGTTTATGCTAAAAATGTACCTTTCTTAGGGTTGTTTGAATGTTTTTTCGCTTGAGCTCAGAAGAGAAATCGTTCAGTTTATGTACATAACTTACTCTTTAATAGCTTCATTTATTTGAAATGCTTCAGTAGGACCTTGCAACTCCAGAGCTGACCTCTAAACCATTGCAGGGAGCAAGAGAAGAAAACACTGAATGAAGGAACAACAGGCACTGGTGGTCTTTGTAGGAAGGCACAGAAGCCTTTTAGTACTTCCCTCATGAGGAAGAAATATTCCTCTACAAGATCTTTGACAATGTGGGGCTCTGGCAGCAATAAGAACCTAAGAAGAAAACTGGTCCTGCTTACATTGAACTCTGGCAAAAAAAATAAAGCTGGATTTGTCTCCTGAGTCAGCTCACAGCACAATGCTGCGCACTGCTTATTCAGCAACACCACAGGCTGATACTGTCACCTAAGTTCCCCTGTCCTCAAACCTTGTCCTCAATATCAGAAGATCCCTACCCTGACAACAGACCGGTGACAAAAAAAATATCTTAATTGCTCAATTATGCTGTATTATGCAGATCTCATTCACTAACCTTCCACAGAATCTATGGGGTTGGCTTTAGTACGCCTGTTCTTACTGATGTACCCGAAATGCAGAGCAGAAAAAAAACCAAACAACCTGGCTAACTTGTCACACATTTATTATTCGATCTTCAGTGATTTCACTGACAGAGAAGCCTGATAACTCTCTTTCTAAACTTGATGGGAGAAAGGCAATGTTTCTTTGTAGTCACACAGCCTGCCTAGTTATTTAGATTTTGTCAGACAGATTTTTGATGGTTTTGAACAGGAACAGAAAAAAAGTCACTCCCAGTTACTGCACTGAGAGAACCTGGCTCAGCCCACCCAAGGTAATATTTGGAAAGTTCTGTTACCTAGAAAGCACATAAAAATAAACTTGCCTTCCAAAAAGATCCTATTCCAGTAGATTTTTCCAACGTGATTTCCTCCAAGAAATATTAGATTTGATAAAATCAACATTGAAGTGCTAACAGATGCTAGGACAGCATGAAGTCGACGACGAATTCTTGGCGAGAAAAAACTCTCCTAAGGGGCAAAACAAAAGGTGCAGATGAAGTTAACAACCCCTACAATTTTTCAAGCAATGTTAGAAAAAGACATTTTAGTTACGACAAACAACTTTTATACAGAAGTTCAACTCCTTAAGGAACAGATCCCAAAACTTTTTAAACATCTCACAGAGTTCCCACCGACGCCATTTAAGTTTGGGTAAGACTTCACAATAAATAGTGGTGTTAAATCATACTTGAGGTTACGAAGAGACCTCTGGAGGTTACCTAGAAAGGTCATCAAAGCAGGGTCAGCTAGAACAGGCTGCTCAGGACTGTGTCCAGTTGGGTTTTGAATATCTCCGATGACAGAGACTGCACAACCTCACTGCAACTTGTGCCAGTGTTTGACTACCCGCACAGTAAAAAAGATTTCCTTACGTTTAAATGGAATTTCTTGTATTTTAGTTCGTACCTGTTGCCTTTTGTCCTGTCACTAAATACCACTGAGAAGAGCCTGGCTTCGTCTTCCCCTCTACAGTTAGGTGTTTATACACATCGATAAGACCCCCCTGAACCTTGTCTTCTCTAGGGTAAACAGTCCCAGCTTTCTCAGCCTCTTCTCTTACAGCAGATGCTCCAGTCCCCTTACCATCTTTGCAGCCCTTTGCTGAACTCACTCCAGCATGTGCATGTCTGTCTTGCAGAGCGGAGCCCAGAACTGGACACAGTTCTATATATTCTATGTCTTAACTTTTTTCTTATAAAATGTACTTGTTGATGAATTTTTGTTGACGGACATAAACAGTAAAAACATGCTTCTGGGATGGATAATACTATCAATAGGTTCCAGTATGGAGTTGCATCAAACAGCATCAAACAACTTCAGAAGTCATTAATGCTTTGGTTGATTAATTGTTCTAATGATATAAATAAACTAGGTCTCTGTCCACCATATACTAGTTTACATTTTTATGAATCTATATTTTGCATTATCACCTGAGATTTAAGCGCAGCACGTAGACTGCAAGAAGATGGTTAAAGAACGATGAGAAAGTTTTAGCTTCCTCCAATATTCAGCTGCTAGAACAAATTTTAAAGAGCATTATAGCACATCACAAGGAAATATTGTCTCATTACTGCATAAGAAAAATATATTGTTCATCATGGCCCCAGGCTGAAAGCCTCTTTACATAGTGCCTGAATCTGCAAAAGACTGAATGCTTCGTGTGAAGCGATGAGCATTTGCCAGGGCATGGGAACTAAGGAAAATATCAGTAGCTGCTCAGCCTTCATGTCATAAATGTTGATGTTGCAGAAAACCAAGTCTTGTGACTGCAGCATCAAAAAAAAGAGCAGAAATTAATCTTTAATATCTGCAGCGAGACCAGAATTCATGCTCAGATACCTGAAACAACATAAACATGCTCAAAGCAGACCTAAAAATACATTCCTAGACAATTAAATTGCTGGTTTTGTAAGCATCAAAACAAATGTTTCAAGTGATAGATTATAAAGTGACAAATCTTCAAATAAATCACAGCTACAAGCATAAAAATACAATTTTAACATATTACTGCAAAGAAGATCTCTGGTAAATTGAATGTCAGCCCCAGTCAGAACTATATCTAGTGTAAGAGTCAGTCTGAGTCAGCACAAAAATGGGGATACATAAACTGTATCAGCCTGTATGCGCAATACAGCAGTAGTCAATCTTGCATACAATACTATGAAAAACATTCATGTATGAAAACAGGGACTGAGATTTTTCTCTGAAAATTCTGGATGAAAACTAGGGCATCAGAGCAGAAGGGTAGAGAATATAAGATAATTATGTAAATATTCAGAGACACCGACAGTTACCTAGTGAAACAACTTTTTCCCTTTCTAGTGCTTTGCACCTCCAAAGCTGCCCAAGGGCTTCCAAAACATTCTCCTTCAGTTCACACACGGGTAGAGGATATCTTAAGTTTGTCTCTTCCTGAAATGCATAGTATGAATGCATGGTCTCATATATGAAAAATGTACGCCTTTTTGGAATGCATAAGGGCACGCACACAGAGAAAATGTTTGAAATCTTGCTATTAAATCAATGTTAACAACCAAGCTTAAATAAGGAGGATTTATGATCATGCTAGCTTGAACTGTTGTGTTAAAAGTCACCAAACTTACCCTCTTCTTACACCATGCTAATTAATTTTGATTGAGCTGTAGCTTACAATAGAGCATAGTCTATCATCGGATCTACCTTTCACTCTCCCTTTGTCTATCAAACTTATTCATCAACTCTATAGAGAAACAGCTTTAATTAGGAGAAGGAAAAAAAAAAAGAGAATCTTCTGGTAAAACTGTAGAAAGAATTAGAGATGGACAACCCATCAGACAGCTGACATTGGACTGCACTTTCCACCAAGGTACTGATTAGACCTGGTAAGTTTGTAAGGTCTGCCTGTTTTACAACGCAAGGCAATACAACTAAGACAAACAACATGAATAGCTAAAAAAGCTCAGCCATTTTTTTTTTTAAAAAAATATTAATGCAGTTACTAAAAAAAGAAATAAAAATGTCACATATAATACATCACCCTCTACAAAAGTGCTGTATGTTAAACAATATAAGTTAACTGTAGTACAGACTGTAAAAGCCTTTGGTCATTTATAAGGTATAAGGGAGTAGTTTAAGACAGAAAGAGTTTAGACAAACACTGAACCCTTTCTGGGTTTTGCTGTAGCTAATTTCCATTAACTTTGCTAGGCATTGATCCAAAAAGCAGTACACATTTTCCTGAGAGTCTTTGATGTCAATGCAGCTTTCACCCTGCTGCAACAAAGGTAAAAAAAGAAAACGCTCTTTAAACATCTCATGTCATCTGGAAAAAGCTAACTATGAAAGTACCTGAGCAGCTATTGTGCTCAAATTAATACACTGGAAGCATTAATTTACCCATGAAAAAGGAATGATGCTGGTCTAGATAATCCATAATAACATTTGTGATTGAAATAACTAACAGCATGTGGATTTTTCTGAATACACAGCAAGTTGTTTTCATCAAAGCAGACAAAATTAAAAAAAACCTCCACACCCACAACTCTTCATTATGCTATTTAACGCTTTTAACAACATGTTCCATTGCAACAATACAAGCAGCTGCTATAGATTTGTGGTGTTTCTCTGGATTTTATTGATGTGTCTTTCTCTTTCCTCTTTTCCTGTTGGAAATACAGCCAGAAGATAGAGTGGCAAAAGAGCACCTAGTGCAAAAATTACAATGAAGTTATGGCTGTCTGGCTGAAACCCTTATATTTACATCCTTCCTCAATGCTCCATCTTACTTGTAATCTCGCATCAATACCTCATCGTACTTTACTTTTAGTAATCACCCCCACTTCCTCACACACTGTGAAATAAATGGACTGTAGCATTTAAACTACGCAAAAAAATAGACATCTTGTCAAGATATTCAGTCCAAAGGCATGTGGCATGACACAGGAGGTGACTTACAAAGGTTGGCTCAGGCCAACTTTCCTGGGACTGAATGGAGTTTGGGTTGTTATTCCAATCCAATTTGTGCTGTAAATGAAGATCAGCCTCAGACATTTTTGCCAGAAGCTGGGAAAAACCTCTCTCTGCACATTGTTGGGTCTAACAAAATTGTCTACCATCAGATCTCTCTCAACTGGGATTTCTCAGTCATCTTACAAAAATAAACGAGACTATCATGTAGTAGGGTACCTTGAAATGTAAATCTCTGTATGTGTTTGAGAGGGGTGGAAGAAGACAGGCGTGAAAAGAATCATAGAATACCATGTTGGAAGGGATCTCAAGGATCATCTGGCCCAGCCTTTCTTTCTAAAGGCACTGTCTAGACAAGATTGCCCAGCACCCTGTCCAGCTGAATCTTAAGTGTCCAACGTTGAGGAATCCGCCACTTCTCTAGGGAGATAATTCCGATGGCTAATTGTTCTCATTGTGAAAAATTTTCCTCTTGTGTCTAATCGGAATCTCCCCAGAGGTAACTTGTACCCATTATCATGTGCCTTCTTCATGTGATCCCTTGTAAAAAGGGAGTCTCCATCTTCTTTGTAGTCACCCTTTAAATACTGGAACATGGTGATAAGGTCTCCTCTAAGCTTTCTTTTCTCAAGGCTGAACAATCCCAATTCTGTCAGCCTTTCCTCACATGGCAGGCTTCTCAGTCCTTTGATCACCTTTGTGGCCCTTCTCTGGACCCTCTCCAGACTGTCCACATCTTTTTTGTATAGCAGGGACCAAAACTGAACACAGTATTCCAGGTATGGCCTGACAAGTGCTGAGTAGAGTGGGACAATGACTTCTTTATCTCTGCTGGTGATGCCCTTGTTGATGTAACCCAGCATCCTCTTGGCTTTCTTTGCCACTGCAACACACTGTTTGCTCATATTGAACCACCAGGACCCCCAGGTTTGTTTCCACAGAGCTGTACCCCAGCCAGGTAGATCCCAACCTGTGCTGCACTCCTGCATTATGTTTTCCCAGGTGCAAGACACTTGTCCTTGTTGAACTTCATAAGGTTCTTGTTAGCCCACTCTTCCAGCTTTTCCAGGTCTTCCTGCAGGGTGCCTCTCTTCCAAAGTGTCCACTACCCCCCTGTTTTGTATCATCAGCAAACTTCATCAGGGTACACTTGATGCCATCATCCAGATCACTTATGAAGATACTAAACAGGTTTGGGCTCAATATCGATCCCTGGGGGACCCCACTTGTGACAAGCTGCCAATTTGAAAAAGAGCTATTTACACCACCCTCTGGTTGCAGCCTGTCAGCCAGTTCCCCACCCACCACACAGACCACTTGTCTAGACCGTAAAGCATCAGTTTCTCTAGGAAGAGGCTGTGAGGAAAATACTCACTTTATTTACTCTGCAAGGTAATTACACCCCTATGAGTCCAAAACAAAGAAAAATGGCAGGAGAAGTGGCTCCAGACAGCAGAGCATCATTTAAAAGAACTTCTCTCTAAGGTGAGGTTGAGCTAATCAACAATAAATTTGCATTTTCACTTATTTACAGCACAGTGTACAATGATATTAATGAATGGCACGGAGAGATGAAATTGAGGGTCCAGAAGTGTTTTTCGTAAATGCATTTATATCTCCTAGCTAGCCAACAACAGAGAAAATACTTTGGGGAATACTGACCAGAATAAGTCATCCACCATCCTATGTGGAAGTCGAGCACATGCCCAAGACTGTATTTTGTACAGCAGTCAAAACTAGGCAGTCCTATACAAAATATCGCACTGAAGTCTTCTACAGAAATATATTCCCCAGTATTTTATCAGGGATCCAATCCTCCATCTTCCTACGGCTACCATTCTTGAACTTTTTCTAGCAACAGCAGTGGCCCCATGGTGACTTGGCATGTCCCAAATGCTCATTATTCAGAGGGTTGCTGAATCTATTTGCAGTAGCTTGTTTTGGGAGCAGGTCACGTGCATCGCACTGTTTTAGGGAGGGCTCGGGAACTGGGGTGCTTACTTTCCACCACACTGCAAACCCAGTCTCATTGACAGGGTGACACGTGACAAAAAGCCTCCCCTGACAGACATTAGCTGGTAACTTCTTGGCAAGTGCTCAGAAGGTCGAAACTATCTCTGCGTGCTGCCTTTGCAATGCATCTCATTTATATAGCTGCTCTGGGACAGATTAAAGAAAACTTCTACATAAAGTCAGTGACGTTATCAAGCTTGCTCATACTAAAAATACTTTAACAAGTCCCGTGTAAGGGAATTAAGTTTGCTGCAATTTAAACAAGAGTCCATCTTCATGTGGTAAAATAGAGATTCACAACATTTATTTCTTTTTGAACTGACCTTATAGAGACTTGATAATCCAAGCACATGGCAAAATAAGACCGTATGGTAAAATTGGAGAGGCAGTTGAATATTTCTTACGGGAACATATGCACCATGGAATAAGACTGTCAGATAGTATGGCCAGAGTGACATGAAACATGTGCTTGATACTACAAACTGCAACATTACAGATTAACATTATTCTATTTTCATATGCCTTTGGTTTTTAAAGGGTCAAAATAATCTAGTACAATTTTTAGAAGAGTTGCCTTTTTTTAAAAAATGTATTTAATTACTATCTGTTCTACAGATTTAATCCTCTCCCACTTTGACCTATCAGCTGACTTATCCATAATAATTTTAAAATAAGATACACAAACTGCACTATTTGTTGTGTTGAAGAAATCAAGTAAATTAACTTGAATATAACTGAATATAACACAACTAAGTGTTATATTCATGGTAGTGAATTATCTTTCACTGCCTTTCCTAGCGTATGAGGGGGAGTAAGTGTGCTTCCTACAGTTATTAAAGCTCCATCCTTTCAATTTCTTGAATCACAACTGAAGACTAAGGCCTGAATTTGTTTACTTCTCTACAGAAGCAACAGAGACCATCCAGTCAATCTTAACAACGCTTCTAAGTGCTCTCTTGTAGAAAATGTTCTTAGATAAATAACGGGCCATCTCTTCAATGTCTATCCCTGAACCCTGGTAATCACCCCATTACCACGAGAGTGAACACCTCAACGCGTTCCTTGAATCTGGGCCATCCGCAATGCAGCCATTTGCCAAAAATAACAGGACAGCATAAAAACAAGAGCACGGGTGAAAAGCTGAAGGAGAGCGAGGAGCAGATGGGACAGTGGGAAGGGAAGCAACACATCCTGACTAACAGTTACCGGCTATTTTATCTATCTGCAGTTAGGCACACTGAAAATGGAGGGCAGGGTGTGACTGAGCAGCTGGGGGAGCAGATGGGACGGAGGAAAGGCTGAAAATTGTGACAAAGCTCTGCTAAACAAAATGTCAATTTATTTAGTTTTTTAAGTGAGCAGTAGAAATGAAGACGGGTTGGGTCCAAGCAGTAGGGCAACTTCTAAAAATGTTTGTTAATACACATTGTCAATGGGTAATAGTGACAAAAGTGTGTTTGGGAGACTGCAGAAATGAAGGGAGGGACTACATGTGCTCATTAATGTTGGTAAAAGTTAGGCTCAAAGAGCAGCAGGAGCAAGGGAAAGGCAGCTGATGAGAAGCTGACACGTTAATATAATACCTGCTCCTGCCCTCTAAAGCTAAGGGACAGATGTTGAATAGGATAAGAGACTGTACCACAGGATGGAAAAGCAGCAAAAATAAAGAATTGTGGTTGAATACACATGCAAAATATCCATTTATGAAATAATCCAAAAGAAATTGTGGAATCCACAGAGCTGTAAGAGGAACAAGATAAGAAACAGGCCTGCAAGCAGAAAGTGAATGAGATGTACTAACAGATCTTATGCATCAATAACTGCCACACCAAATGGAAGAATAAATTTAATTTTCCATCAACACATACTGCACCTTTCAGTAATCAACGGCAATCGTTCCTGTTTGCTCTGTTCTTCATCTAGCTTTAACCCAGAACCAGTCCCCTTTACTTTGCTTTGCTTTATTTTTTGACATTTTATTTTGCTTGCCGATGTTCCCTCCCTTCTCCCTAAGCTGAACTGTGGCCTGAGGTCAGCTCCTGTTTCTTTTCAAGCTCCTGTTTCCTTCCAAAGCAAAGGTAAAAATTAGCTCCTGGAAGGTTCACACATGAAGGCGGGAACTGACAACATTTTTCCAAGAGAGAGGATGATGCAAATGACCTGTAATTCCCTACATCACTCCTATAAAAAGAGGACCACACAATTAAAATCAAGAAGCTGTCAGTTATGATCTATTTT
This sequence comes from Charadrius vociferus, assembly GCF_000708025.1. Taxonomy (NCBI): domain Eukaryota; kingdom Metazoa; phylum Chordata; class Aves; order Charadriiformes; family Charadriidae; genus Charadrius; species Charadrius vociferus. Next base: position 1,692,723 of record NW_009646631.1, read on the forward strand.
CACAAATAGAACTTGTTTCTGAATTTAGAAATAAATGCTATATATAGTATTTGAGAAGATACTCATCTTCTCTATTGATGTCTTACTAAACATTCACTCAACAAAACGCTGTCTTGCACTAGCACCAGTTCATTTTTAGATTTTCCAAAAGATTTACATTTATAGCATCTCTCACCAAACAGCCAACCCCCCCTTCTGTTTGAAGAAAGCCTCCTACCAGCTTGTATGTATGCACTACACTTACAGATGCATGTGTGAAAGTTTGACATACACAGAAGTAAATTTCGGTACTTGCTCCTACACTTACTCTTCACCCTCAAAAAACATGCCCAAACATCTTTTTTTTTTTCAAAGTGGCAGCTTGTGAAAATGCAAAATGAACAGCATTGAAATGCACCATCCTCTTTTCTGGTTTATGTTTAAAGCAGGGAATTTAACCAAGTAATGGCAGTGTACATACTCGCATAAACGTATCTCAGCTCTAACCAAGGAGGACAGATTGAGAGAACCATGGACTCTCCTCTGTGTCCAGGTCCTTGACATCCTTATTTTTGTTATTCCGGTTCCCATTCTTCTTCTCTTGGTTCCCTCATCCACATTTTAATGTTTTTACCTCTTAAAGTGTAATCAAATTGGGAAAGGATCTAACTTCACCGATCATTAGTGCTGCATTTTGGTCCTGCCCTTATGGCCCCCCCCCAAACTGCCACTGTGAAACTGTTAACAAATAAATAATCCACAGTAATAATCCCCACGGAGACATCTGATAAACACTCTCAGCAAATACAGACCTTGCTTTCCCTCTGGCAAGTTTCTGTAGCTCAAGAGACAGGAGAAAGACAAGTGCGACTGCTCCTTGGTACTTTAACTTGTATTTCCTTAACTGCTGACATCTATTGTCTGGACTAATTTTTGAGGTGAAAAACAGACCGAGGTTGTATTCATGTAACAGTATCAAAGAAGCACATAATCAGCATCACTCTGCCTTGTTTTCACCCTGTAGCATGATTTACTTGCTTTTCAAACTGCATTACGGCCTGAGTACCAGAAAACTGCCTGATGTCTCCAAAACAGAAGAGGAAGTAAATAATGCTGGTAGGTGAGAGAAACATCTTTTTGTTATGACAACTGAGCAGCTATGCAAGGGACTTCCCAGCTGACATTGTGGTCTGAAGCAGAGCAGCAATCATCTGGTTAAAGACAGATGGAAAATCACAACAGTTTCTCTACTGCTGACATAAAAAATATTTCTTGGACAGATTTGACAAAAAAAAAAAAAAAAAAAGGATGCTTGTACTCAAAACGTAGGAAATGATAGAATGTTATCTCTGAAATCTTACTGCAGCCACTTTTGTCATTCACCGTATAAAAGCCTGTATCATATCACATATGCCTGTCCCTCACACAGAACACCACCTACTAGATTCTCAGTCTTTGTTACTGAGTCTGAGGCAAGAAGTTCTCTCAGTAAAGAAAATCAGAGTCAGAGTGCAAGCGTGTCTGCACATGTGTGTTTTCAGCAGGGCTCTCAAAATGTTTTTGGGATCCACTTCCACAAAGACAAATGAACCTTTACAACACGAAGTGGGAGAAGAGAGAAAAAACTAAAGTCAAGCACAAGCAGAAACGTGGCAAGAATTACTTGACTCAGAATTATTGCTGGCAAAACTAAAAGTCAGCGGAAAAAAACCCTAGGATGAATCAGCCAGCCCATATTCACCTTTGATGGTCATTCAGCAGCTCTGTACAAAAGAGCACCACGATAACTCAGCTTGCTGCTTCTAGGTACTGTACACATAGACCAGTTGTCACAAGTCTGCCCTGGTTAATGTTCACATCTAGGGAAAGGAGTTTCCCTTTATTTTGAGTCAAAATACATCTGCTTTGGATAGTAGAGACTTCTAGTTAGAGCAATGATATGCCTGAACTCAAGGTTAGGGTAGGGGGTGTGGGGCAAGCCCCATCCACTGGTCTGAGTTTTGACGTTATGGATAATGCCTATACCTCAAAATCCCATTCTGCTCTAAAGAGTAAGAGTCTGATTAAGGATTTTGTTCAACTACCCCACCTTACATTCTTATAGACTCTCAGAGAGTGAAGTGACAAGCTTAACAGAACTCTACAGCAAGCATGTAAAAAGGTTATGAAGAAACTATCATTGGCAATGCTTGCCACTTAATTGAATCACTATGTTGCAATAAAAGTATGTATGAATTACACAAAACTATTAATAAAGAAGAAAAGGACAGACAGGCTTGGCGTTAGTAAACCAGTGATATAAATACTCTTTCCACCAAATGAAGCAAAATAAAGATCAAAGCCTAGTCTGTGCTGAACAGCTGAGAAGGGTCTTTATTTATTAGAGAGGTCTTATTAAAGATTTAACCTTGAAGGTGGTCAACAAACATACTTCCCTTGAATGAGTTCCTAATGTTTGGTTAGATCTTGCCTCAGTCAGCTGCAGAAGGCAGCTTTACAGTTACCTCACAGCGGTTTAAAGTGAATTAATACTTGCAAAAAGAAATATTGTCATTAAGGGAAATAGTTAACACATTTGCTCAACGTATATGGGACATGACCGTGAAGTTCACAGGAATCTTTAGCTTGGCTAGGCTGAACTTGGGCCCTAACAGGGCTGAGTAATTACTGCAGCAGAATTCAATTTGTTTCTTTGTACCACTGACTTTAAATACAGAGACTCGGCCTGCTACCCCGTACTGCTTATGTACATTTGCAAGGGGAGGTTCCAAGCAGTTGAGCTCCTCATCTTCCTTTCCTTGGCTTTTGCCTCTTACATTGTACTCCTTTGGGTGCTTTTCAGATTCCTCTCCATAAGACAAATCACCTAGCAATAAAATAACCTGAGAAAGTAAAGCTTTCTGCTGGGTTAAAGAGTTAGGTCAGCTCAGCAAAGATCGCAGTGAGAAGGTGTGCAGAGGAGGAAGTGGTGAGACTGCAAGGAAGGGAGGAAAGGGAAATTAAATCTTTCCCCCTTTGATAGCAGTGAGCTGTAAGCTCAGCTTAATTCCCTGTTGAACCACAGCCCAGAGGTCAGGCTCACCAGTCAGTATTTTTCCATGCTCCACACCAGCTGCCTGCAGGATCACTGCATCATGCATATCTTATTATGAATAACTGTAGAAATTTTAATGCACCTAGCAGAAGAAACAGGGCAAACAAAATTACACAGAGGAAAAAAAATGGGACAAAATCCCCTCACCACACCCAACTTTTCAAAAGACGTCTAAAATTCTGTTCTCTGCACAGCCGAGGATGCCAATTGTCATTGCCCACATCTCTGGTGCCCAAAACAATAGCGATGTTTAAACTACAGAGACAAATGTATGGCGTTCATTCTTCTGGGGAAAAAATACCAAAAACTTACCACACTAACTAAATCTAATCTACCACACTAACAAAAAACATGGACATCATAGAAATATTTCCCATTTTGCAAAGGGGGATTACGAAGGCAATTACAGTGTATTGAAATGGACTTAATTAGTGCACCCTGTTAGAGCCATAAATGAAAATGTTGAAATCAAACTATTTTATGCTTTAAAAAACAAAACACTTACAAGGATAGTACAAATTACTTTTAAATAAGCCATGCTTAAAATTAGTTGGTTTCTCAAATTGAATTGTTTATGGTGTATTCAGTTTCTTACTAAATAAAGCTAGAAATAAGCTCTTAAATGGGAAATTAATCCTAGCATGACTTTTAGAAGAGAGGTCTTTATGTCTCAATTTAAAAAATTCTTACTAGACTGAATGACATGTTTTCCCTTTACGAAAGAACTAAGAAGATAAATGTTGCTGTTTCAATTGAGATTAAAGCATTAATTTTAACAATCTGCCAACTTCACTCCCTTCGCTACATCTTCTTTTGGATTATTTCCAAATATTTATTTTTTTTAAATCTATTGATTTAAAGATGTTGTCAGCTATTTTAAGGTTGAAATCACTTTAAATCTATTTTTATACCAAGATCTAATTTCTTGTATAGATCTATATCTTCCTTAAGGACAAAGGAGAAGGAAATAAATTTAGATCACGAAAGAATGACAGCCGTTAGCATTTTCTTTCAGAAATCTGATGCGTTATTTATTAAGTCAATACAAATTCTGTCATTGATTTCAAATGAGTTACTACTGGAGTCTCTGTTCATCTGTAAGAAATTAATATAGAATCAGTGAAACAAAGCACTACTTTGCTTAGTATGGGTCTAAATAGCTCCTGAAAAATAAAAATAAGAAGAACTGATAAAAACACAATGAAACTTCTCCAGTTTAATATAAAGTTCCCAGATATACCCTAGCTTATGGTGCATAGCATTTATTGGGTTTTTTTATATACAATGTTTTAATGAAAGGACAGTATTACTTAATTAAGCTCTAATTTACTGATATCTAACAAATAACCTCTAGGGGAAAAAACATACATTGATAACTACTCTAAACAGAACTCACAGAAACATGGAAGTTCAGAGCAGTGTAAGCTGAAACGTACATAAGAAGGAGCCTCAGGAAATCAGGAAGCCAGGCACTGGTTTACAACCAGCACAAATGAAAAGTTTCAGATCCCATTTTTTTGGTCAGGAAATTTACTGTTTTCAGTAAATAATGGTTTATATGTTGATTTTACTTCTCAGAAATAATGCCCATGCTGCTTTGTTCATTCTAGTTCAATATGCCTGAGATGACATTTAAAACCTGTCAGACTGCTACAAAAGTGTTATTTACCCATATTGTGCTAGGTTTCAAGTGCTGAGATTTAAACTACCATAAAATCTGCATAAATATAGGGTCCAATTCTTTTGATACACATTCTTTGTCAGCACAAGGATTCAGTGAAAGACAAGACTCAAATGTGCTTTATTTAGATTTCTAAATCTTTCTTTTGCAGGAGATTTGAGACAATATAGTGGGGGAAAAAAGGGAAGCAGTTTTGATACAATTCTTGCTATTCTTTGTTATCAATTCAATTTTAAAAACAGAGCAGAATTAAAATTCAAATTATCCTTCAAGATATTTTATATATATTTCATTAATTAAACACCTCCTGCTCAACTGAATTATGTAACTCAGCTTTAACAACAATATATGAGGAGGTTTGGTAAATAGAATGGTTTAAGAAAAGCATAAACCTGTGCTTCGTATTTTTTCAGAAACTCATCTGCTATTTTGGGGACAAAAATAAACTTTCCTATTCAAAAATAGCCTTCAAGAGCCAACATAGCAAATGAGTGAAGCACAAGAATGCAAAGGATTTCAGCTTGTCAACAGATGAAATTTAAGTGAAAAACCCATCCCCCAGAACAGGGTTCTCAATACCGCTGTGACTAGGCTTGCAGCACACCTCTCACTGCGGCAGGATTATAGGAATGTTTCCAAAAGCCAGATTACAAGGGAAAAAAGGAAAGTCATGCAGGGCATTAGGGAATTTGCAGTTCATTTTAAATGTGATACTTAGAGAATGTCACATCACTGCACCCCTTGATAAGGAAGGGTCAAAGTCCAACTACTCATCTGCTCCCCAGTCTCAGTGTCCAAGGAAATGGGAGTTTGTTAGAAAAGTGAGGAGAGTGCAATGAGGTGGAGTTTGCAAAGACTGTAGCTCATGTTGTTGCAGAGAAACCTTCAAGGCACAAGGCAAAGCATGACCCAGCCATAACCAAATGCAGCAAGATCTGCTTAATGCACTAATTTAGATGCCAAAGCTATTAACAGTAAAAATTTTGGCTTCAGAAATATTTCAGGGAAAGATGTGAAAGTTTCTTCTAAGGAAGGTCTAATGAAGCCATGTGTCCAAACAGAAATGGAAAACAAGGGAAACATGGAAGGCATTGGATAGGCCTTTAAAAACATTGGATGAAAACAAAGGGGACCAAAGGAGTAAAATGCACTTGGTTCATTGTTAGGGACCCAGCATTACTGCCAGCATAGGTTAACTATAATTAGAACTATGTGTTAAAAATTAATCCAACACATATAACTCCACATTCATAATGCTACGTCCTTATCATTTCCATGGTATTTAAGCACTTAATTTCTTTAAGAGTTCTTTTAAGATTTCTAATGCAGTAACATCAAATACAAAAAGCCCCTACACTTATATTTCCTCATACAGCTGGATGCCTAAAAAACTATGTTGTCTTCCAGTCTAGAGACAAACGTATGCAGTCAGTCAGATGGTGAAGCTCAGTTTCACCCTAGAGGAAGGATTAATGGATCTGATAAACTCATTCTCTAAGAAGCAAAAAAGCTGCTTCCAGACTGTCACTGAATTTGCAGTGATGGACAGTTGCATGATATAAGGTAGCACCGGCTGTTACTGGCTACTAAATTACTTAGCTGTATCAGCTGCCACACATGGGATGCCACAACAGTGAAAATTGAAATGTCTGGGATGCAGAACAGGCATAATTACTTGAGCATCAGGACTTGATCGGGCTACAGAGCGAGTCACCACCACCACCACATTATATAGGAGTTAGAATTCTGTGTGCTTATCACTACTAAGTAAGCAAGACATATTTTTTCTTACAGACAGTTATTAGAAGATTTAGGATTTAATAGTGAGCAAACCTGCAGACTAAAATGACCATCAAAATTAAGATAGGGCTTTTTGCATATGACTGCATGGCAAAGACAATTTTGTCCTTTGGAAATGACAGCATGAAGATCAAAAGTATAAGGAAAAGTAACAATATCAGAGGTCTTCAAAGCAAAATAATATTTTCTTTACTTGGATCTTTAGTGGCATTTCCCAGTGTAAGGTTGTTCCCAGATGCAAGCAGCTGCTACACACACATTTGTCCAGGAAACACATGGTTAGAAATATACACTCCTAATTTTAGTGAAGATGAATATTTTAAGGACATCCTGAGTGAAATCAGAATACAAATGTTAAAACTAGCTTCTGTTCAGCCATATACAATGTGACAAGCAGTTGCTTACTCTGGGACTGCAGAGGAAGCTTTTAAGACCGTGCATATTGCAGTGTTTGCTTTGCTGATACTTTGCAAAATTCTGGTTATATGCCTTAGCTCAAACACTGGAGGGTGGGCAAGGGAATGCTAGCTCTTTTATCTGTTATCCGCAGCTTTTAATCTAGATTAAACCAAGCTAGTAAGCAGGAACTTCAGATGAGCATGGAGCCAGGAAACAAGAACATGAAATGAATAGAGATTCAACTTACAATTAAATCTTGAATAAGTGAAATAGAAAGTATCCTCTTGACACCATTTTCCACAATTACTCCAAGCCAATTAAGTGCACCCCAGTGCCACAGATAACTCTGTCCTCCGTGCCAATAGCTTACGAAGGCAAAAGTAAGGGCTGTGGAAAAGAGCGTTCCTAGCAGACTGGAATGAGATCCTCCCATTGGAACATAAATGTACCTGTAGGTGAAATGACAGATAAGCAACATTATTAGAGATTTCACAGAAGTCTCAGAAAAACATCCACTACAGAACAAATTTGTTATTTTGTGGCATTAAAAAAGAATTTGAATAATTACCTGACATTGTCTATTTACAGACCTTGCCCTAGTTTCTGCAAAGCTGTAGACCACTTCATGAAATATGCACATACAACATTTGGCAAAAAGACAATTTTGTGGTGACAGGAACTCTGCATTAGGCAAATGTATAGCATAAACTCTATTCTCAAAATTGCAAAAGGCAAATGTTCAGCTTTTTTAAACTGCAGCAGTTGCGAGTCAACTTAAATACACAGAAACTACATGTACTCTTCATGTGAATTTAAATTATAAGACTCAAAAAAAATTTAGAACCCTATATAAAGTCATATATAGTCATAATCAATGTTTTCCGTTTGTCAGAAATGAAGACACATGCAAATATGTTTTATTTTTAAAAGCTTGTAATTTCTTTCTTTTCAAATCTTTCATTAAAATTATATGAACTGAAAATATTTCCTATCTAGTTTTCATATTATATGCTCAGTATCATGTCTGCCTAATGACCTTCAGAGCACATGTACCAAAAAACCCCTCAAAACCTGCATGAAGCACTCTGCATGCAATTATAGTCTGTATTTAAACTGAATCCAGGAGTCAGAACCTTAGTCTTTAATTGATGCTTATAAGTGTCCAGAAAGCAGTGCTCATTCAGTAAAAATACCAGAAGCAACAGGATTCTGAAAGCTGACACTGTTTTCTGTGTCACTTCACTTCCTTCCTGCCTAGAGCGCCACATCCACTCCCGGCATTTTCCAAGTCAGGCATGGCCACTGCCCAGCCTTTGTCTGAAAAAGTTGCCTATTTCTGTCAACACTTTGAAGAAGCTCATCAGGCAACAGAGTCACCATCCAGCTCACGGGTACTGGCGAGGAGATGTGGTAGATAAGAACTGCTGGTGACCATTCTCCTCAGCCATCGACATGACGCGCTGTACTTATATTTGAGACTATTCCTACTTACTAAGATAATTAAAGGATTTTTTTTGCAGTGAAATTTTTATCAATTATTACATTCAGAGATAAATAGTAGCCTAAAAATTTAAAAAGGAAATTACTTCCTAATCTTAGGAAGTAAGAAAATACCATAATGGGGTTAAAAAAAAGTTATGAGCGTAATTAAAAGGTAAACAGAAAAGTCATTAAAAAAACAACTGTCATGCTCCAAATTCTCTCTAAGCATAACATCAATACACCTTTTTACTTCAACCTGCTACAGGGAACATCTGACTACATTTATAGTGATTTTCAGTATCAGTGTGCTTTTTACTAAGCATATGAAAATAAATAGAAATTAAGATCAATAATTTTTATTTATGTTGTGTTTTTCTTCTTTCCCCCCTTCCTCTGTTTTTCTTGGGTCTAGTCTTATCACATATATAAAGAAACAGCGTAGCAATAATAGACACTTGCAATTGCAATCAATCAGTCTAATAGCAGAGAGGTACATCAGCAGACTGTAACCAGGCGGATGCCCTGCAGGGCTCTGGCATGGAGGGCGAAGACAGCAGAGCCACAGATCCCACTGCTTTGGACAAATTCCGTCTACACAAAAAACTACAGAAATGAAAGACCAAATGAAAGAGTCATCCCCTCTTATGACATGCTTTCCCAGCACTTTCCCTCTCCCTTTTTCATAGAAGAGAATCATAGAACAATTCGGGTTGGAAGGGACCTTAAAGATCACCTAGTTCCAACCCCCCGGCCAGGAGCAGGGACACCTTCCACTAGATCAGGTTGCTCAAAGCCCCATCCAGCCTGGCCTTGAACACCCCCAAGGATGGGGCATCCACAACTTCCCTGAGCCACCTGTTCCAGTGCCTCACCACCCTCATGGTTAAAATTTTCTTCCTAATATCTATTCTAAATCTACCCTCTTCCAGTTTTTAAAGGCTGGATATTTTATTTTCCAGGCAGGGCCCATGGCCATTAGCAGTTCCCCTCACAGGCTGCCTGGAGGAGGGCTGGCAGCCCCACTCTGCAGCTGAGAAACCTCAACCCTGAGAGCAACACCTTGGTGCCCCTGCGAGCACGGCAGAACCTTGTTGTGCAGACCTTCATCCCAAAGAGCCTGAAACAGGACACTGCCAGCCCTGCCGCTCTCAGCAAAGCTCACTCTCTATCGTACATTTACTGCAACACAGCACTTAAAAGTAACCCAGATGCCACTGAAGAGACATCTCTCTATGATGAAGACCTTGCTCTAAGCCCCAAGGAACCCTTTCTGCTGACCTCACAGGGTCCTGGGTTAAATCTATGGCACAAAAGGTAGCTTTTACTGCAGAAGTAGCTCTGGGTTTCCATGCAGTCCCTTTCCCTGCACCGAGACAGAGCTGTTGTGTAGGCACCAGCCATCTCGGCTGCACTGGCAGCCTCTACTAGCACTGGCATTGCCAGGAACGGCCCGGCAGCACCGACTTGTGCATCTGCAGCCCAGTTTGGGTCGGTCTGAACAGCTTTCAGATCACTATGCAGACCAAAAGAGGCTCTTTTCTGATTTTTGGTGTTTAACAACAGCAGCTAGCTAATTGAGCACCAATAACTCATAATTCTGATGAATGTTCAAGGTCAGCAAAGTTTTAGCTCCTAGTAAGGCCCACAGCAACTGTGCAACTGAAAATTCACTTGCGCCATCTTTGTGAAGACCTGTCTGAAGAGAGCCTGCCTCCTGGCCCAGAGGAGAAATGCAAAGCAGAAAGCAACGCCTCTCTCCTTCCCTGACAGCTATCATAAGAAAACAGAACAAAGGCAGCTGCCATTTTTTGTCACAAGGCCACTAACCACCCTCAGACCACATGGTCTTGCCTTCCCTTGTCGGGGCATTCCCACTGGCAATTTTAAAGTAGGTATAAAGGACTGATGGATGTTGAGTCATTTCTCTCAAGCAGCATGACAAGAAATACTGTATGTTCTTGTGCTTTTTATGCAGAAGAATTCATGAAAAATCCATTATTACATTACAGAACATATCAGGAAAAAAAAAATACTTGCTACCTCATCATGTTCCCGCTGTGTTCTTGTGCTTACACTTTTACATTGGCAGGCCCACGTACAAGCAATGGGCAACTCTGCACGCGGCCGGGGCTAGGCCCTGCGCTCCATGCCGGCCAGTTTGTGTTCTCTGATACAGCCAAAATCGTCTCTCAAAGAACCACCACAAGAGCCCTTGTTGTTACAAAAATGCATTTTGCTTATTTTTGAGCACCGTGGTAGTTTAGAATCTAATTTCTCAATACATTCCCTGTGTGTTTACACAGAAAATTATTCATTTGATTACAGAAAGCTACATTTACACTAAAGTGTGAGGGAGAATGAACCAGTGAATAGTATTATTAAGCCAGAAGATAGAAGAAACAAGTTACTTCTGTATTATCATTTATGACACAACACAGACTTTGAAACTAACAATTTGTTGTGGTTTAAACCCAGCCAGCAGCTAAGCCCCACACAGCCCCTTGCTCACCCCCACCTGGTGGGATGGGGAAGAAAAGGAGCTTCCTACAGTACATTAGGAAAACCTTTCTGTCCTCCAGTTCACCAACAAAATCTGTGAGGAGAGAAGGAAGAATGCAAGGAGAGAGAGAAATTAAGGGGCAACAGCTACTACAACTCAATGTCTTATATATCTGCATACTTCCCAACTTTTTTCCTTCTTACCAATACTGCTGTCTACCTTCCATCTATCCTACAGTCCTTCTGTCCTGCCATTAGAAACTCAAGGTTTACACAGAGAGGTTGCTGTAGAGCACACCGATCTGCTGCACCACGTGCAGAACAGCACTACATAAATATCTCATTTTAAGCATCCATGCAGTTTTTAAGACTATTTCTATCTCTAATCACAGAAAATCCACAGAGACGCTCAAAACCCTCAGTTCAGAGACTATTAGCACATAAAAGTAATCATAGTTCTTCATGGCAGACTAACACAACTCAAAGGAACACCCTTGTAGCAGAATTTCTTACCAGCTCATAAGCAGATTACACTTTTACTGTAGATATGCAAGGAAGGCAGACTTAGCTGAAAAACATGGTGCCAATGTGCTATAACTTCATCTTAATTCACATAGTTACAGAAAAAGAAAACTCAACAGTTCTTTGGTGGTCAATGAGCCAAAGACAGATAAATGAAGGAAAGCAACAAAGAATTTTGCAAAGAGAAAATGATGTTAAGGCAAGCTGATTTGAGGATGGTAATTGGTCATGTCCCTCCAGGTTATTTTACAGGGTTGGGCAATGCTGGTCCCCCTTAAGATCCATGAAAATTACAGACGGGAAGATTAGACTGGTAGAAGATGCTTAGTATCAAAAAAATACAGGCTAGGCGAGAATTTAAAAATAAAATATCAACTTAAGGGATCAAAAGACAATCCCCACCAAAACTTTAAAGGTGAAATTTGAAGGTGAAAGAACAGAGAGGCTGTCAGAGGAACTCGTGAATGCCACAGATCAGGCTCTGCCAACCATTCCTAGACTGGCTAGAACTCTCTTAATGACAACAACGAAAGGCCCTTCACCTTGTCAGAAGAAAAAGTTGTGCATACTAGATGGAGAGAAGAGGAAGAGAACTCTGTGTAGATTAAATATCTCAAAACATCTGGGGGGCATTTGAGGCACATAACTACAAATAAATATTGAGAGAATGCTATAAAGTAAGAACTATTTGAACATGCAGCTGACATGACTAAACACACATTCTTAGCCTTCCCCTCCCAAGGCAAAGATGCCGTCAGTCCCTACCATATTTCCAGAAGACTCTTTTGATTTCAAACTAAAACTTACATGCTATTAAACTCGCCACTTTCACAAACAAAGCTTAACTCTGTATGTGTCTTCTGAATAACCAAGTGCCTTACTCTTAGTCTCACTTACAGTAGCTTAAATCATCTTATCTACAGCCAGGAAGCTGTTCCATTTACACAACTTATCTTAATTTTAACTTACTAAATGAACATTAGAGAATTGGATGAAATATGTAAATGGTACTATTTAAATCCCTAAAGTAATGCAAACACAAACATAATAGCTGCAGTATTTAAAAGTTACATTTACTTACAGAGAAATCCAATAACCATTTCATTAGTTTTCTTAAAGGGGTAATCTACAGAACAATCATCAGAGATCTGACAATCATTCCCTTGAAAAACACATTGTTTTCTTTTCTTTTACATTATGAAGTTTTTATCCTGATAACTTTAGAAAACTACTAAGAGGAGCATTTGCAATCAGTTAAGAATCACTCTGAAGGGCTGTTATTCCCTGACATCTCAATACACTGCTCTTACTTCCACATGCATGTAATTTTAAACATATTTATATCTTGAAGTAAGTGCAAGTAAAGCACCTGTTTAAATGCTATTCTGGCCTGGAATTTCTTCAACATGTGCTTAAATTTCTTCCTGAAGTAAGGCCATACAGCAAGATGCATTCTATCCATGATTTTTCTTCCCCCCTCCTTAGCTCTTGGTCTTGGAATGTCTTATCCAGAACCAGGTGAAATGTAAATTTTTAAAAAAATGTTAATTTGCTTGTAACAGCAAACAACTTGTAAATGTAATTAATTTATGAGCTTTTTGTGTTTTATTTCGGGGAATATTTGATGTTCAAAATTCCGTCTCTAAATTGCAAAGCATTCAAGGGTTAACCATACTGGTTTGAGTTGGACAGTTACATAGCCAACACAGTAAAAGTTAAAAAAGCAATAATAAAGTCTTCCATCTTACAACCCAACAACAGAAATCGCTTGAGGTTCCGTATAGTGATTGTGTTCATTTGTGGACATGTATACAAAGTTTCATCTGGGCAGCATTATGCCTGGAAAATTTGACCCTTTAAGTCAATAAAAAGTTCTTCATCATTATGTATGAAATCTATGCTCAACATGAGCCTTAACAATTTTGAGGATAAATCTAAATAGCCAAGTTACCATTCATAGCGCTTCTCAACTATCCCAAGAACTGTCACTACAAGAGAGATTTTCTTGAAATGAAAAGTGGGGCAGGACATAAGGTGAGAACTAGAAGGGAATTCCCTCTAGAACTGGGGTTGGGCTTCCTTAATTTATTTATTTTTAATCCTGTGTTTTCTTTCTGTGGCCTTGGACCATTGATTTCAAACTGTTTCTCTACTGCATAACAAAAAGAATTCAGGCCCAGTTCTGCAAATTCTTACTTCTGCATGAGCTCTTACAATTCCTGTTTTGTCAGTCCAAGCTTTCACTGATTTAGATGGAGCTACACAGAGCGCATAAGTAAAGCACACCTGTAAGTTTTTGCAAGACTGGGTCCCTACATGAATAAATCTGTTTTACATCACAGAAACATCTCCTGCAAACAAGACTTTGAAGGCTGAGCCCCACATATTTGCACCTGAAATGAAAAAATAACCAGAGGTATTTGGAATACCATTTGGCAAAATTTCCATTAGGAGAGGTAAGACGCGTTCTTACTGTGAGACTCAGTTTTTTACATGGTCTAATAATTTTGCTGGGTTGTTGGCAAAGCTTTTTAAACTCTTAAAGATTCTCTCGCCTCACCAGCTTAATGTGATATTTAGAGAGACCTTGACAAATGCAGACCCTTTAAAATATTGAAGCCAATGCTGGCTTCAGGCAAGCCTTGTTAAATTACCACAAAAATGTTTAATGAGAAATTAAGTCCATTTGGGTTACAAAGCATTAATGAGAATATTCATATGCAAGAACACTCGGCTTTATAAATATGACCTGAATTTCGGTACACTTTCCAGTTATTAGCATGTTTCCCAGCAAAGACTGAGTGTGCAGTTTCCTACTAAAAAACTGAAAAGTGCTTAATTTATTTTTCTTCCCTTGCATTCAACACCAAAAATTATCCATATCAAGTCCATATGTCAAAGGGCAGATAACTGAGGAATATTGAACAAATCATTTTGAATTCAATCTTCCAACGAAGCTCATGTTTTCAAAAAAATTCATTTATTTCAAATGAAATTTTAATCTAAATCATAATACTTCCTTTTAACAGAAAAAGTTTCATTACCGATGAACTGCTGTGTTTAGTTTTCTCCCAGACGCATCTAGGAAAGAAAGAAATCCTGCCTACCACCTGTTTGCAGTCAAACGCAAAACTACCAGTCAGCTACCTTTGATCGCAATGGAAATGGGAGACGTTCCAGATGACCACAGAGCCAAAAGACCGGTTAAATCACTAAGTCCAAACCAGGGCCTCAACTTTTTTGCTGACGGTAGGATCCTGCATGTTATTGCCAAAACAGCCTAGAGTTAAGTGCCTATAGCTCAGCTACTGGGTGGGAGAGGGCTGTGTTCCCAGCTGGCTGATGGAACTGGGAAGCAGGCGCCTCCTCCCGCACAGGGTTTGCAGAGCTCCCTGAAGCCATTCCAAACTTAACTCCCTTCAGGGGCCCAATTCATTCCTCATACTCACAATACACCTACCATGTGCTGATAATATCTATGCTCAGCACGAAGCACAGCAACCAGGCTATAGTCCTTTGAAAACCTGGCTGGAGGAGGGATCTATTAATAGCACTGTCACTCTTTACTTATAAAATGGTAGAGGTCAGGCTCTTTGCCAAGGAGACCAACATATCTTGTCTCCCAGAGGAGTGCTCCAGCTGTCTGTTACCAGGCTGCCACCAGGCAGAAAAGAAAATGAGATTCAGAGAGTGAATATGCAAGAAAACACAAGACTGTGGCTAGAGCATTACCCAGAGAGACGGAGAGACCCCAGTCCTGCTTTCTGCACCAGGAATTGCTCACTGTGCCCTAAAGAATCACTAGACAAAATGCATAAGCAACACCATGAACGAAAGAATTAATTTTTTTTCCCTCATTTTCTTTACTTCTCCTGACTCTTACATTGGAGGGCCCAGCTCAAAATTCAGAGCTCTGCAAATCTGCACCGGAGGCTCAATAGGCGTAATTTTCCCACACAAATAAACCCCTTTGCAGCAAATCTCTTCCCTTGCCATCTCCCCTCTCATTGTAAGCATGCATTCACAACAGCACATTTTACAGTAGTTTTCAACTACAGCTAAAGCAACACAGACCAATTCTTCCTGTGCGTGTGTCTGCACATATCGAACTATTTGTGGTTCAGTTAGTGAAAAACTGTTAAGTACATGTCATTTGTTGCTTTCACCATGCCAAGAATAAAGTACTACGTTTTCTCCCCCCCTCTTAGAAAGTCACTTTAAATTCCATAGGTGTAAGCACAAGCTATTTAGCCATCCTGTTAATCTTAGCATGCCAGGTACATCAGACAAAATGCAGATCCATCCGCATCTGTGGATTCAGATGTTTAAAATACACTCACCACTGTGCACTTAACAGCTACCTTTTCCAGCACGCCTCTGCCAAAGGAGTGCATGCAACGTAGTCACCACAATAGTACTTATATTATTTTCCTTATTAAAATATTTTTGCTTAGAGACAAGGTGATAAAGTTAAACAGACCTCTGTAATTTGCTAGGTAACAGAAAAGATTGTTTAATCTTCACAGATCCCTTTGTGGAGAGCTTGATAATTCTTTCGCATTTATATATCACCTTGTACACATGGATGTCAAAGAACTTTGTTAGTATCCACACAGCAGTTTCACCAAACCATGCAATACCTTTTCCTCACTGGGCTGTACAGTTCTATAGACAAGCGGAAACCAAGCCATCAGAAGACTTCCACCTGGGTACATCAGAAATACAATTTTTTTTTTTAAACCAGAATTATGTTTGAGATCCTAAGTTCCAAAGTCAGTGAAGAATTGATAAATGTTATAACCTTCAGATTATAAATCATCAACAAAATGTACTTCAAATGCATCTCTGAAACAAAGTGAAGACATGTAATTAATGAAAAGCAGAAATATAGAAGAGACATTGCTTAAATACTGCAGGAAACCTGATGAATACCAATGTATCTGCTTAAATATTGAGTAGCATTATATACTCCTCCAAGTTGTATGCACACAATTTAAAGAGTTAGACTTCTGACATTATTTCAAGCTGAGTAATTCACTTGCCTCTCCTGAGTTCACATTTCTTAGAAAATACTGTCTGCAGTTCCAGGAAAAGACTATTTATAAAATACAGTCAGGGCATCGAGATGTCTAAGCAAAGCTGAGATGACTTAAATTAAGATTATACAGCATCTTTCACACTAAAGAACTTTTCTACACTCTCCAGCCTGTGACAAAAACCCTTCAAATACCAGCAGTTAAATCTCTTCTGATATAGAGTACAATCCTTATTTATCAGACCAAATCAACGTTGCCTAATTATTACATAAGTGAGAACATATATTGAATTTAATTAAGCATATTTACTTTTCTTGAAGCAGCACCCTTAGATAACAATAGTCTCTTTTTTTTCTCATTTGTAAAGACAGCACAGACACAATCTCCTAACACCAGTCAGGAACATGGTTCAATCCAGATAAAAACTTAAGTAGGAAATGCTCAGCCACGTTAAGGAGCATTCTCCCATTCTTCCCCAGCTTTTACCTAAAACTCACGATTCTCAGTTATGGGCTCATACAGTGGCAGAGCATACCCACACGGACAGAATTAATGCATACAAAAAGTCAAATATAATTGTCTGGGGTCAAGTGTGTTGACAATGTCCTGGAACACCTGCCATTTGCATTGCAAATGTTTTGTTTAACAGCACCACTGCAGAGATTGATAATGATGATCCATTTCCACAGTACTGTTTACTGATGTTCAGTGAGAATTAATGTGAAGTTCAGTGGCCATAAAATGATACTTTCTCTTTTCTACTTCCTCATCCATTTGATTATTAGTGATGCTGGCCTTCTTCATTTGTGTTTCTCACCTTTTTCTACCAACTAAAGAGTCCACAGTCCCACAACAGCAGCCCACTCCATCCAGCTGTCCTACAAGACAATTATTCTATGATTGCCTCAGTCTCCATTCTATCCTGTACACTTTAACACTGTTGAAAATAAATTAAATATAGTAATGTGAAAGTTTAGAGTTGATTCACTAAGCGTAGAGACAATAAAAGGCTGAAACTGGTGACTGAAAAACATGAATGATGATTGATGGCTATGAACACTTCACCAGATACACAAATCATTAGTTCAAATTGCTAGGTTATTCCTAAGACAAAGGGAAAAATGCAAGTGTTCTGTTGATGCATATGCACCAAAATACTACCAAGGTGAGCACGGGCTTCCTTGGACAGGGATAACTAAGATCAGTTTAGTTGCTCCTAAGAGAAAAGGCCAGACCATATTTTCTTTTATTACCACCAAGATTTTCTTCATCAGTTTCAGATGGACAGGGATCTGAGTTCTGTGCTTGTTTTCAGTGCCAAGTACCTTTTGCGTCAAGCCTCCTCTGCTCTACCCCTGAAATTAGCCAAATCAAAACCTTTTCAAAACCTAAGGACAGAAGAATCAGAAAGATTTCTTAACCTCCCCATAGCTACAGAGATGATGCTACAATGCATTGTTATTTTAGGAGAAAAAAGTATTGAATAATTGTATGCTTACATTTCTTTTTCTGCATGTATTCACACAAATGCTTCAGATAGCTGCCTGCGTGTTCTGTGGCTTTGGTGGATGCAGGGGTGGGGTTCATTAAGCAGAACATACATTTAGCAGAGCAGTAAGACAAAAATAAATTCTTTCAGCACTAACTTAGTCTGGAGATTGGATTTAGCAGAGTGAACTTGACAGATACTTTTTCCAATTTGAATGCTATTTCAGTTTGTTCAATTTCCGCAGTATACGCATTAAAGGATTTCCATTTTAATGTTAAAAACAATGTTTCCTCCATTAAAAATTCTTTATTATAAAAACCTGATACCACATGCAAGATACAATTATTTTCTTGTCTTAGATGCTGGGCTGAATAGCTGTACATAATTATGACCCGGCTTTCCAGTTTAATCTTCTAAGCATTCTTGTATGAGAACTCTACTATGCTTCCATGATCTATTGATATTTTCACTTGCATATTGATTGAGAAGTAATTATCTCCATAAAGTGGAGAAACCATCAAGAAAATATACTGCAAACTAAACTGCAGTCCTTAACATCAAGCCTGCCAGTTAAATCCTTTTCTGAGCACATGCACAGTACTAACTTGGCAGCTAAGCTGCGAGGTGTCAATGTCAAGCTCAAATTTTATTTAAAGAACAAACATACAAACACCGTTCTCTGTATCTCAGACTCTTTTCTCTGCCTTTATGGGATAAACTGGGCATATGACACCGAGGTAATCCCTCTCGGACAGCCGTTGTTCCCTCGCTCCCTCATAATCTCTCCTCTCAG
>NW_009646631.1:1711533-1741519 GCF_000708025.1 Charadrius vociferus
CCCCTCTCGGCGGGAAAGCAAAAGCCGCTGGGTCTGCTCCTGAGATCCCAATAGGTAATGGCTTTTCTGCTTTTCCCTGGCATGAGGAGAAGGCAGTAAGGTTGGAAGTCAAAGGATCTGATCACAGACTCATTTAAGCAAGCTCCAACATCCCTTTAAAGCTATAGGGAACAGCGTAAAGCCCACTGCAACAGTCAGTGCTAAAACCTTTAAAGCATCCGCCGCTGGCAGTAGGTTGAGGATTTTAGGCAGGGCTGCTGCCATTCAGAACAGGAGGTGATTTCTAGATCCTAATGTAACAAGAACAAGGAGTGGGCAAAAGTGAGTGCAGGCAAAATTTAAATTGTAAATTGAGTTTTAGACCTAATTCTAGTTTTGAAATACACATTTCTTAACAATGATAACCCCTGTGGATCAACAGGCTCTTTGCACAAGATAGGTATTTTCTTTGCTAGCTGCATCTGAGCAAGAATACCTGGTCTTAGTTATCATACAACATTTTTTTAGCCTTCTTAATAGACTTCAATATTAAATATGAGTACATTCTGTGAAGGAAGCCTAGCTGTGATTCCTATGTCTCTTGTTTTGCTGAGTAGGTAGAGTTTAAATCAATAGCAAGGGCATTCTTCTCCATCTTGTACCTGTAGCCACCTTTGCTATGCTTTTTCACTTTCTAAATGAGAACAGCAATACAAAACCCCACCATGCTGTTCCATTTTAACTCAGAATTTTTGAAAGGTAAGAATATTAAGAAAATGGTTTACGATCAGTCTTTGGTTTTGTGAAGAAAACATGTATCAAATACTTTTTGTATACTTCAAAGACAAAGGACTGAGTCCATTATTCAAGAAAGAGAGCGAGAAGGAAAACAAAAGTACCGACCACTGGTGCTTGACACACTAACACCATGCAGACCATTGGCTGGCAGTATATCCAGCGTCCCTAGCTCAACACTCACCATATCTCATGCTTTAGCAGGAAACCAGTAAGCCCTGGGCAGGATTTTACAATGCTATCCTAGTTCCATTTCTGAGGAACACTTAATAGCTTACTGCCAGGTGATGCTGTAGTGGGCTTATTAGAGCACTAACGAGCACAGCAAGGCCTGCACACCCCCAGCTATCATTCAGCAAACTCCATATGCATTTTTACATGCATGCGTGAGAGAGAAAAAGGGCCAAGAGGAAAGACGAGAATGTTTTACCGACAACACTTGACCAGTCCAAAGGTAGGCATGAAGCAGTATCTCTCATTTTGCTGCTGGCAAGAGATGATCAAGTATACAAAATATTCAAGTTGTCAAACATGACCAAGAGCTCTAGTACAATAAGAAAATAATTGCTTGACATGTTCACCTTCAAATTCTAGGCTTTCTTAACTCATTGTGATTCCGATATTAACAACAGATAAAACATGACTAAACAAACTCCCCAAACCATTTTACATAGACCCAAAGTTTTATCCCCTACTACACTGCATTGAGATCAGCTTCTTCGAACAGCTAAGGACTGAACACACATGCTTCAAAGCAAACACAGATAAGGATCTAGCTAACTGTGCTGGCACCATCTGCAAGCACCCTGCTTCTTGTTTTCATCAGCAGGTTTGCAGAAGTGGAGAAAAGATCATGAAAAGAAGTCTGCGTGGGAAAAAAAACACCGCAGTTTTTGTTTCTTTTCAGCATCTTTTTCTTCCTATGCAACTGAAATACAAAACTCGATTTATGAAAATTAAAGCAGAGCTGAAGAAGGAATGAAAAACAGAAATCGAGTGCATCTTAGAAATTTGCTATTTGACCAATAATGATGGAAATGGTTTTACTGCCCAGATGGTAATTATGTTTTCAAATTATATCATAATTATTCAAGTGCAAGTGACCTTGCCATGTAGAAGTCTTAAGAACTGCTTGTACACTAGAAAGAACAGATTTTAGAATGTTTGCAAGCTGAAAGTTGATTATGCTGAACGTTGCATACTGAGGAATAATGTGGTCTGACTCAGTGAGAATGAGCTGACTGGAAGCAAGGTGAGACACTAATTAAAATCTGTGCAGCACCTGGAAATTATAAAGTGATTTAAGATAAAGTGTCATTATTATCAATGTACAAATATGGATCTCTGGGTGAAAGAACATATAGGAAAAACAGAGCTAGCAGTCCTTTATTCTCTAGACCCTTCAGCTCACTTATGAAGTCTTTACTGATGTGTCTGATGATAAAGGCTATTTTTAATAAGTTTCTCATTACTTTTCTAAAAAGATATCATTTACTTCTGTGTACTTGGGAAGGAAGAGTTCCTTTCAAGGTAGATAAATTATCATGATGCAATCACTCTTAAAATGCATAGGAAAATACCTTTAAAATATGCAATCTGATCTAATAGGCTTCAGCTGGTTCATATTCTCTCAATAAGGTCCAGTGAAGTTTCCTATACATTGTCTGCATGAAACAGATACATGGAAAGTCATATTAAGTCAGATAAAAGGTACACAAAAGAAGATTTGTCATAACTGTAATGGTTAAAAATGTAGATTCCACTCTTTCTACTTATCTCACTCAGACAAGAAAGTTACACTGAATGTCATCTTAACATACTGTTTCTTCTCTGCATTTAATGTGTGATCCAGGATAGTATATCTACTCAAAACAATACTCAAAAGATTTCTGTTTGTTCCAAAGTTATTTTCAGGCACTGGTAAGTGTTCTGTATTTTACTTGAAATAGCCTGTGCTTGTCAAACCACATTCTTGCTTGTTCTATAAAAATGCTTACTCTATCCCAATCACTACAGTATCTGAATGCATTCTGGTACTGTATTAAAAGAAAACCAAAAAACCTAACCCCACCATACTCGGTTTATGTGCTCACCACAGAGGGAAAAACGTTTGCAATATAGCATAGCAGTTTGGTGCGGAAGGAGAGTGTGCACACATTTTTCAAAGCACATTTGAAAATGAAGCAAGAAAGGTTTGAGAATACTGCTCTTCCTATAGACTAAAAGGTGATACCGTGGCCTTTAGTTTGGGTACGTGCTCACTACAAAACCATGGGCTGTATTACCACAGAATAAACTGAAAAGATCATCTTTAACCTGCAGGTAGAAAGCCTCATTACCTTTTGAAGATTAGGGCTACTGACCCTAGTCTGCCTTCTAGGTCTTTACAAAGAAATCTTTTGGGTCTCACCATAGAGCCCAAACCTTGAACTTGATTAGTACTTAGTAGAGCAAGAGTACAGAGAATGCAGATTAGATTGCTTGCGTTAGTAGTAGCCCACAGTACTGAAAAAATGGACTATTCCGTGCCAACCGGACTGTTTGATGAACATCATCACGTTTTGGCACTATCTAGGAATAACAGAAGTTTCTCAGCAATGAAACTTATAAAAGACAGAGCACTCTAATGTAATAATACCGCTTCAAGCGCACGCTGCGTTGAGCCGCTATAGAGCTGCTAAGCTAGGGACTATCTGCATGGAATAAAAAGCAATTGGTAAAAAAAATCCTTTACAAAATCAAGCAATGTCGCCCTAGAATCCAGTTCCAAATCCTGTCCTGTCCTCCCCGGACCCTTGAATTGTATGACCTAGTACTTGGCTGCACTAAAGGAAGAAATTGTTTGTTATATTACCCATTATACTTAGGTAACTATGTATGAAAATAGGGATGCCATCTATAGATATGAAACACTGCAAAGTGACAGCCTACAAACATATTATGCCAGCAGGGAAAAAAAAAAAAACACCAAACAACAGTGACGAGCAGGTTGTAAACAACCTAAATCAATGTGTTGCAGTGATAATAAGAACCATCCTCAAAGTCACACTTCCAGAGGTAAAGGCAATTGTTCGTAATTTGTAACTGGATCTAAAGCACAGACCCTTGAGGCAGGGAGAAGAGGGAGAGAAATACATGAAACCACAAAATGTGCAGATCTTGCCCCCATTATCCCACCCAAACAAGCCACTGCACTGAGTAACAGTGAACAACCTGCATGAAGCATATGGAGCCTAGTTTACATTTACAGTGCTTCCATATGCGTTGGATGTATATACATTGCTCAACACAAATATTTTTAGAGAAACGTTGAAATGTTCATCAGGACACAGGAACACTTCTCATAGAACGTCATGGAAACACAGGGACGTAACAAACACTTCCAGAATAGCCAGCAATGCCGTGTACACTGTCCGTCAGTGCTACGCCTGTTCCAGCTACCTACAGAGGAGTTAATGAGATGAACTTCTGGAACGGAAGCAAACAGAATGGGGAGAATGCAGAGTAGGGCTGATTGACAGGGAGCAGATGCTGTAATTAGCTGGAATTACTGGTCATCCTTGGTAGTGTCGATTTTATCATCATTATCATCATCGAGAACTATTTTGAGACAGCGGATAGATAAGGGCACCACAGCACTAAGCAGGCTGGCTGAAGGAGCAAAAGCAAAAGTTAAGAGTGGCAGAAATTATAAAGGCTAGAAAAAACCCAGCTGAATGAGAATAAGAAAAAGAGAAAAACAGAGATAATAGGAATAGATGTTTTTAAAAGAGACAAAATAAATTTACCCATCACCCTCAAATTCCAAAACCTTAAATGCAGTGAATGGAAAAGTTTACACTAAAGAAATAAAATTGATTTAAAAGGCAGAGAGATAGCAGCTACCAGAAGAACACAAACTAC
Source organism: Charadrius vociferus (assembly GCF_000708025.1). Taxonomy (NCBI): domain Eukaryota; kingdom Metazoa; phylum Chordata; class Aves; order Charadriiformes; family Charadriidae; genus Charadrius; species Charadrius vociferus. Next base: position 1,716,211 of record NW_009646631.1, read on the forward strand.
AGAAACAAAGAGAGATCACACTGCAACAGAAAAGTCAGCTCAGGTGCCATGATACAAAAATGTGATTTTTAGCAATTTTCAGTAATTTTCATGAGCAGTTTTCATTTTTTAGGCAAACAGCCTAATAACCTGTGAAAAATTTCAGGCAAAATTTGGGATTGAGAGCTCAGAGACATAAGTTGATAATGTTTGGCTGCCTGGAATTCTCCATCACATAAACATGGCATAATGCTATTTTTTCCCCTACAGTCAAAACCTATTGCATTGCATTTTCTACAATTCTACTCATTTGGATGCACATACTGCAAATAAGGTGTTAGCAAATTTTGGTGTTATACCAGAAAAATATGATTGGGACAAAATTTTATGTAATTAGCATTTGTCTAAGTAAAAATAGCCTACTGATTTCAATGTTGAGAATTTGATATTTGTTTTATGTAAAAACATCAAAAAGTAGGATATTGAACCTACAATTCCTAAACCCAGGGTAAGGTACTCAAGAGGTGTCTCCATTTACAGTATACATACACATTTTTTTTGGCAAGTCTAAAAAGGAGAAGGATAATTATAGGTAAACTTACAGTAAATTTACATACACGTCTCACAACACAGTCACATTTAAAACATAGTTCACGTTAAACATAGATATGTCTTCTTCACAGTCTTTGATATACACCATAAAACCTTCAAGGGCCAAGCTAGAGCAATCTGAGCTTGAATTCAGTGTAATTATTGAGGGAGCAGGCAAAGATCACGTTACCGATTCCTTCACTTTTTCTCACCGTGGTAGCTGCATTGCAGTGATTGACCTGCCCTTTTTGTGCAAGTTGCTGGACAAACAAGGAGAGGGTGCACAGATGACCAAAGGAAAATTGGTCGTTGGAGGACTTCCCAGATAGCTTAAGACAAACTTAAAGACTTCCTATAAAGGACCTGAAAGAATGGAAGTTTCACTCTCAGCTTCAGTTATATATATAGTTCATAGCAAAAGCGACTGGTATGAACACCGAGGTAAAGTAACACAGGCAAATGCAGTAATCTGCTCAGAAGCTACCTTCTTTAGGACACAATGAGAGGTTTTAAATGACCAATGTTAGAAGTAACTAATGGACAGAGATCCTTATACTAGAAGTAACCAAGTAATAAAAGACTTGGCTGTAGAAAATTTCCTAAATCAACTTATGAATCCCATTCTTGCTCCACTCTTGGAGCATCTACCCACAGTAGCGGGGAATGTAGGGACAAGGAGACTCCATCAGCCTTTCATATTTCTCTGTCCAGAAGACAGTTACGTGGGCCAGTGCACTGGCCTCATCATACAAGAATTCTGGCTCAAAACAAGGGTTTAGGGAGGAGACACACAAGATGGCCTAAAGAACCATCATAATATACAAGATGAATTAAGCACCAGGAGGATGGATGAACAGAATTTTTAAAAACTGCCAGATTACTGAAAAACAGACACCACTGCCAAGTGTTCCTCACACGAAACTGTCCTATGGCATCTATTTGAGACAAGGATTCACAGCCAAAAACCTGTTTAAGATTCAGATGCAGAGTCATGGCCTTTGGTGTGTTGTGTTAGAAAAAACACTATAAGCAACTAAGTAAAGCAGGTATTGCATCTATAGGCAATGTATTACTGAGAACTTTTACCTTCACACACAGATACCTATTACTACAGTACTCAGTAGGCCCATCAGTTTGGATAACATGTAAATAATGCATCCATGAACACAGGCGGCTAGGACTTAGTGCTTATCCACTGTTTTTGTAAGATAAAAGCAACACATTTCTCTATTAATATAGTGCTTTATTGGCCAGCCTGTATGATTTGCCAGGATTGCAGAATCCAGACGTTAGCAAAATACTGACAGCGAAATATATGAACACGGTTCTTAGAAAGTGGTTTTTTATCTTTAAGGTCCAGGAAAATAGATGGTCCTGGTATAAGAGAAAATGGTGCAAAGATGCTGGACATCAGCTGAGGAAGAATACTCTTATCTAAAATGATCAATAGGAACCTATTTTAGAGCAGCTCTTGAGTATCTTGGAAAGAGACTTTCTGGAGACCTTTTCCAAGCAAAGGTTTTCCTTTCCCAGATCAGAAAGGCAGGATTGAAAGATTCATTCATTTCTGCCATTATTTAAATAATTGAGAGTCTGTTAACTAAAGTGGTTGTGGCAGTCTCCTGCCAGGGCTGAAAGACAGGGTGATAAGCCTAACACAGCTAATTACAGCAGCAACCATCCTAAATCCTCTCAGAATCTGTTTCATAGAAATATCACTTTCTGTGAAATAATTACCTCTTACATGCCCAATCCTATTCCTGACGTGCATATTTTAATGCTCTGACATTTTAATGCCATCTGCCTCCAAAAACCCAGCCTGCCGCGCTGTCAGAACTCAATCCACGCACCGCCTTCCTACTCCCCATCATTTCACTCTTCCCCTGAATACAGAGGAATTGCTTCTCCAGTGCCCAGTGTTATGATTTACCCTTTGGCAGCGTGGGTAGGAAACACTACCAAAAGCAAACGATAGCAATTTTCAGCCTATTTGTACATTTTGTGGCTATGATTTCTATAAAGTGAAGTGGAATCAAAGCCCGTTGCTCTTGGAAGCACCAACTGCCTTTAAATCATGTCTTCTAAGGCATTTGTGTATGCAATAGAAATAATGAACAGTCCCATTTCCTCTTCCTCCTCAACCCATGGCAATGGAGGAAAAAACCTCCTCTAGAGTTGTTTACCTCAAATCAGTGAAGGGGCAGGTACAATGATATTATAAAGTGCCTTCAGTCAGATGGGATAGTTGAGGCTCTTCGCTTTCCCATATCTTAAACATTGGCAACGTTCTCTTTGCATGCAAGGTAAACAAGCACATACACCACTGAGACACAAAGTTTTGCCTCAGATAACTGGCCTAGTAGGAACAGATTTTATTTTATTTCCCCCCTCTGATTTGAGAAGTCTAAATAGTGTGGCTTTACATTTCAGATTAAATCAATAAAGCACTAACAGTATTTAGGAAAGAGTTATAGTCACTAAATAGTATTTTCCCCTATGTTCAGGCATTTCAGCAGAGCTGGAACTGCACCCTGTACACTGAGCATGTACAGGTAAATGTGCAGAAACAAGGAGAAACAATACTTATGTCCCTATGTGTGGTAAACAGTGATTTTAAAAACAATGGACTCAATCCTCGTTCCAGTTATGTCAGTTGTGAGACAGGAGTGCTTCTACAAAGATGAAAGACTACGAGTAATCGTTAATTGTGAAGTTATTGAAAATACAGGTGCATTTTCCAACACAACTATACTGCCAGTACTACATCTAAGACAACAAGTAAAACTGTGCTACTGTCCTCTGTTCGTTCTCCCTTGCTGTTCCCCTTACGTTTTCTAAGTCTATTGATTGATAACACGTATTGTCCATTACTGTCAGGGCTGGAAGACCATTGACACTGCCGTGTCAGTGCTCCCCTCCTTGCAGGCTGCCACTAATAACTTCTGACCTGAGATTTCTCACAAAGTCAGCAGAACTGTGCACTGCACAACTGGTTGCCAGGTGCTCATATATAAATATTTCATTGATACCTTTTTGTTTAGTAGCAACAACTCAAAAAAGAACAGATGGAATTATATTAAACCCAGAATAAATTAATATAGACAGATAGCAAACTATTTTATTACATATAAAAGAATGCAAATAAACCAGCTCTCTTTAAAGCTTCCTTTTGTTTCTTTGTATTAAAAAAAAATGTTCATTAATTAAACACCTTTCCAAAAAAATCACACTGCTCTGATAATTACAGCCAAAGATAAACCAACAAAACAGAGGAAGCCATGTTCATCATCCAAGGTACATCTAAACGGAGTCATTTGGGAGCTTTCTTCATTACCATAATTTCCTAAGGGCTAGTACTAAATTGATTACACAGAAAAAGAGCCTCATACCCCTTTAATGTTGATCATAAATTAAAAACAAATCAAAATGTAGGAATAATAGACATGCCCAACAAAGGATATTGGCTTAAAACACTCTGTAATTTCTTTCAGGACTACTAAAGTAAATCTCTGTATACTTTACAATACATTTTGTTCAAAAGACAACAATAACAACACGGGACATCTAATTGGGAAAGCTCTCAAGCCTGCTCTGGGGACTCAGCACGCTCGGGTGGCTCTCTGAAACACCTCTGCAGTAATGCACGCAGCATGGGGAACAAACAGGAGGAGCGAGAAGTGTGTGTGCAGTTACATGACTGGAGTGCTGGGATGGATCTTCAGGAAGGACAGGATGGGAAGGCCAGGAGGGGGACTTCCACAATATGTGAGAGAGCTGCTGGAGTACATGGAGCTCTGCCTGGGGATGGGTGTCACTGTACTGGGTATCTACTGTAGACCTAATCATCAACAAGGAAATGAGGTCTTCTTCGAACAACCAGAACAAGCCTCCTGTTCACAGATCCTGCTCCTCATGGAAGACTTTAACCACCCCAATATCTGCTAGAAGAACTATGTGGTAGCCCTCTGGTAATCTAGGAGACTTCTCAAATGCATTGATGACAACTTCCCAACACAGATGATCAAGGAAACAACAAGCAAAGGTGCTCTGCCGGACCTCAGACTTGCAAACAATGAAGAACTGGCCAGGGATGGGAAAGTCAGAGGCAGCCTTCGCTGCAGTAACCGTGAGATGATGGGCTGCAGGACGCTGAGAGGAGGGAGCATGGCAGAAAGCAGGACCACAGCCTTCGATTTCAGGAGAGCAGACACCATCCTCTTCAGAGATCTGTTTAAAAGAACCCCATGGGATATGGCTTTGGAGAGAAGAGGGGTCCAGGAAAGCTGGTTGATATTCAGGGGATCACCTCCTCCAAGCTCAAGAAAAGTCCATCTTGACAAATAAGAAATCAAGCAAAGGCAGCAAGAGGCACTCATGGATGAGCAAGGAGCTCCTAACTGAACTTGGACATCAAAAGGAAGCATACAAGAGGTCTAAGTACTGATTTCACTGTTAGTCTTCTGAGGCCTTATGAGTCTGAACTATGGGACATTTTGACTGCTGGTTTATTTTTAAATGACCCTTCTGACAAAAGTACGACCTACTGAATGCACCTCTGGGCAGAACATCATTAGTTCTTGGGGGCAGCATCAGGACCTAAAGTCACATAGTTCTTCAGAGAGAAACAAAATCTTTATTTCTATAAATCATATAGAAACAGAACAAAAAGTCTGTTGATCTCAACACAGGCATGAGGATCTTTTTGAAGAAAATTGTATGTATTTTCAAGGTCTGAAGCTGTATGTTACGAGGACACAAATAATAAAGCACAAAATGCTGACCTAATGCCATGGCACTAACAACTTCGTTGTTTAATAATGAGGAGAAAAAAAAATAATCATTTTCCTCCTGTAGAAAGTAGCCTAATGTTTATTCACACATACACACAGTTATTCACGTTACGACACTTTAAAAAAAGTTCTCTTCTTACTACAGGCTGGCATAAAATATCAAGTAAGCAATTCTGTGGAACGGTGATATAAATATTTAACAACTACAAAATAAGTCACAACAATATGTTTCCTATGTACTGCCCTCAAGAGATTTCCATAGGATACATGAGAGGAGTCGGCACGCTGTAACCGCTCTGCACAGGTTCTGGAGGGTCTATGCTACTCCAGTGAAATGATAATCACCCAGTCAAGATGTATGCTGCCTCCGAGGCACTGATCATAATCAGCACAAAGATATGTCAGCTTTCTGTGATTAAATGATTTGTCAGTCTGATCTTAAAAACGATTTGTGCATCTACAGCTCTAGCAAAAGCAGGTAACTCCCAACACATTTGCTTCCACAGCTGAAACATCTTAATGAAAGCAGTCATTATTTTTCTAATTTACTTCTGAACTCTTCAGAGACACCATCAGCTGAAGCAAGACAGTTCTGCCTGAATATTGCTTTCTGAACGTTTTGTTATAAGCCATGCTTAAGGTGAAAGAAATTTGAGAAAAATAATTTCAGGCTTTCCCCATTGATTTGGTCTGTGCACTTGACAGCACTTCATAAAACCTAGTGTCACTGCTCCTTGTCTGAGGCAGATCAAGTTTTCATCTTTCCACAGAAGAGGGGGAAAAAAAAATTAAATCAGCAATGTGAGGCACAAAAATAATTTGGAGAGGAACTAAGGACATGTGAGTGTCTGGTACCACACTTTTGAGCACTATGCCTCTGACCTGCACACTGCACTCACCCTTCTCTAAGCAGTGTCCAAAAAGCAACAACGGTTAATGTTCGTTAATACAGATGCTTCCCTCCTAGCACCAAAATATCTTTTTAACTTGGTTAACATTAAGCAAATAAGACCGTGTCTACTTTGAACAACCTGTGTATCACTGTACCACATCTGCAGTTTTGTTAGCATACGTCTCAACTCTTCTTCACAGATTGTGCCCAAAAATTCAACCACAGACAACTCAATCACAACTTCTCACTTGGTTATAGCTATATGAACATTGCCACTATTATTTTTTGAGAATCAAAAACCAGAAAAAGAGCTCGATATCACATCTACAGGTAAGTATAAATAAGAGAAGATTGGCCTGCAGGAGCAATTTCTGCCTGGTGTATTCAACACTTTGTCCCTATTAAGGCTATTTTTTATACAGAAGTGAAATACTCATTGCTGCTGTACAATTTCTTTACTTAAGACACCACTTAATTCCTACCTGCTATAACAACTCCTGTAGGCAGCTCAAAACCTGCATAATACAGAATGTCCTGCAGTACAACAAACCAAAACCTGAGGCAAAATCACAAATAAGAAATTACAAGAATATTTGTTATAACTTTTGCTCCTTAACCACTGCCCTTGAGTCATGCAAAGCTCTGATCAGACAGTACAAAACATCAACAAATCTTCAGTTCTGGAATCGGGAATCAGAGAAGACAAGAAAAATCTTGCAAAGGTGGGTATCACAAAGAAATAGAACTGTTGCCCATACAAGCAAGGATGAAATTTCCAAGAAATGTGATGAAAATCCTGGCAACTGAAATTCTTAAAGCCAGACCGAAGGCAGTACAACCAGTACAGTAATAAACAACACAGTAATGCTCTAGACCACAGGGGGACCTTTTAGAAGTTATTCGCCAGCTCCAAATTATAGAATCCAAAGGACAATAAAAGCATTCAGGTAATAGATGTCTCATTGTATCTAATCACTGAAACTAAGTTAATCCAAGAAATAAAATTTGGTTTTATATTACTGAAATTAGTTGTTCATTTGACAAAAATTAAAGACCATTACCCCTTCCAGCTGGGTTTGAGCTTAATTGCTCATGCCAATATTCAGAGAATCATCTTGAAATAATACTCTAGAAATAAAATATGAATCTGAAGCTCTGTAATCAAGTTTTAACATACTTAGGTGTTTCTTAAAATTGTCTCAGATTATGTAAAATATGTACTTTGTATTTGCAATTGTCATTTTGTGAGGAATTAATTAGAACGGTAAATTATACCTAATACTGGTTTTCCTTCTTTCCACACTTTTAATGCTAAAGCCTAGTGATTTCTGAACATAAAACATTATTTCCTTTCATATTCCTCCTTGTCAGTTCTACAGATTCAGGGTCTATCAGCTCTGCGAAACCTGCCTGTATTTTGGCAATAGTCTGTATGATCCAAAAGGCAAACAACACTCCCCCATTTAAAATCTGCTAAGTGACTGCAAGTGCTGAGAGAGCGCGGCTCTTAGTCTAAGCGTTCAAAAAGAACAAAGTGCTGCAGGTAGCCCCTCTTCGGAAGGCATTTCAGCTACGTAGTGGTAATTTTGATCTAAACCCATGAAGTCCAGAAGCCAGCACATGCTACAAACCATCACACACGAAGATGCCACTCGTGACTTGAAGAGTTCACAAACCACAAATTTGCTGAAGACAGTTTACCGACAAGGCTTGACCCGGCTGTACACACGTCCTCACTTGGTGCTCACTGACTTCTAGCAAAGACAGAGTGCTTGGCCAGGGTGAGCTGTGCTCTGACCCCACGCGGTCGCCCTTGTACTTGTAGTTAGCTTTTGCTCTAACCTTCCAGGTTCCCCAAAGGAAGGTGTCCCAAAATCTGAGGAACTAAACAAGACTTCAGGTGACCTTCATTTCTTCAAAGTGGAGACACTGTCTCCAGTTCAAGAATCTCCCCCTGAAAGGTACAATAATTTTGTTCAACGATGCTTAGATCTTATGCAAGCTAGCACTCATATACTTGAAATAGCAATAAAAATCTCAAATAATTGCTTATCTGTTTTTCTCATCCGGCATTTCACAATGAAAAAAAGCCATTGCAAATTTGAAGATCTTGTTCTTCAGAAACGCAGAAATGTATTTTGTCCAGTCATGGCTTGCTACTAACATTATGTACAGTTACTTGGTATCACTTACTTTATTCCTGCAGCGCTACCTCAAATAAAGAGTATGAATGCAAACTCTCTCTTCGCATTGGTCATACAAATTCTGGTCTATTGGTTGTGACTAGAAAACCAACAACTTAAAATACAATTTTTATGGGTTATTTTGTTGGTTCAGTGCAAACCACAGTGAGGGAAAGAAATCATAAATATCATCAAAAAAACATTTCCACCAAGAGAGGGAGAGAAAAAAGATAAAGCAGGTTTCCATGGTTACTTTGTTAACCATCTCCATTTTGCTGTTTACATAGTTTAAAAACTACAAGACCATATAAACAAAAAGAAATGAAATATTTATTAAGACGTACATTACACAGAGCTCCCGCCATGTCACGTCTGTTTCAACCGCTGACTATCTAATGAAGCTCTAAAAGACACACTGACATCTACTAGCTGCTGACACTATCAAGTACATTATACAGGACAAACCCTTATTGAACATGCACAGAGGAAGCCCCTGACTCAAGTTTATTTACTAATATTTCATCTGTAATTTATTTTCAGTAGAAGATGATCCCTTGCCTTGAGACCAATGATAAAATTGCAGGTGTCTCACTTTTATAAGTAAAACCTCTTGCTTGGCCGTCAACTAAAACTAACTGGCCACCAAAGGCTGCTCTCAAGCTCTATCAATTTCAACAGCTGCAGTTTTAAACATTTACTTCTAATGCAAAAAGAAGTTCCTCTTATCTTCGGTCATCACCCTAAATGAAAGGTTAATTCTGTATAACAGCACTTTTCAGCAAAAATGTCGTCTAAATCAGGTCATTTTTATTTTTATTTCCTGGACAATTCATTTTAGCTAGGCTTCTTATTGTTTGGGGGAGGAATTACAAGTGACTGCAATACCACTAGTACTGGGAAGACTCCAGACTTGCACTCAAAAGCCGAGAAGTTCTATATGGAGTCCCCAGCGCAGGGAAGTCTGGAGGTATTTTGGAGCCCTTGGTATTTGGATATCGACTTTATTTAGTTAAGAAGCAGCACATAGCCTTAGGTCCTGTATGCGTAGTCATCGCGCAGCAACAAAGCACAAATAAACCCACGGTAACTAACTCCGATACTGACAGCAGTCCTGCAGTACCGACTTCAGTACAAGGTGATAAGTAGAATCATAAAATCATTTAGGTTGGAAAAGCCCCTTAAGATCATCAAGTCCAACTATTAACATAACACTACCAAGTCTACCACTAAACCATGTCCCTAAGCGCCATATCTACATGTCTTTTAAATACCTCCAGGGACGGTGACTCAAGTAGCATGGTACAGTCTACTTAAGTAGCATACAACAACCGAGGCAGACATATTTTTCTAAGCAGCTGCATTTTTCCTGCTGTGTTCTAGCCAAAAAGTGTCCTGGAAACTGTTGTGCAAATTGAACACGATCAGTCTACCATCCTACAGGCAAACTTCTGCATTTCACTGTTGCTGTGTTGCTATCACTGAACACATTTGTTATTCTTTCAATCTGCAAATCCTGCATAGGTCAGCTAATCTCTCCTCCATGGCAGGACCTACTCTACTTCGGTTACTCTTGAACAAGATTTGCTCCCGAGTTGCTGCTACACTCTGAGGGCATTCAAATGAGAAAATTTACCTGAGCAACTCATGGCCTGTTTTCAATCCATCCAGAAAAGATATTTTATATATTCATATATATATATTTGAGTTTGACAGAACTCGAAGAAAAACACTACTGAAGTTTACATGCGAATGTTAGCTCCCTATCACTGATCAAAAAATTAAAGTCAGTATTTAAAACTACTCTGCCTCCCTAGCAAGTTGTAGGTGTCTAATATTTAATATTTTCAGAGCAATTGCCTAATGCAGATATGAAAAGCAATTCATTGTACCAAAATGCTAGATACATTTTGAAGTAATCTCTAAATCCACCAGAACTGCTCTAGCACAGGGAATGCCATTATCCTTATAGCTAGAGAAGATAATGTTCATTATATAATATCAGCATGCACAAAAAATAGTAGAGCACTACTTATACATCCTGATTCTCTTTACATCAGCCGAGGCGGAATTCTGCTTTATTTAATGCTTTTTAAGTTTGAGGCAGCATCACATAACTCGGGCAAGCACACTGCATTTTGCTGTTCACATAGAACGGAACACCAGAGGCTGGCTGGAAAGTGGAGTTACTTTTCAGGTGTCCAGCTATGTTGCTTGCAAGAAAATGCTAAATCTTCTCCAGGAGAAAGCAAACAGGAACTGTGTGACAGCTGATAAAAAGTATTATCCTTTGGTTGCCATGACCTTAGCACTGCATGGAGGTACTGCAATTACATTTTTGGGATATACTAGTAAGCCTACAGCATATTACTTTACTCTCTTATTTCAGACAGTAAGATAAATAGAAGTTTGCAGGTTTTTGACCCCTCAATCCTTCAAAAATATGAGTTCTACCCAATTATTTATTTGTGATGTTTAAGATGGAAGTCTGCATGAGATTGAGTAGGCTAATTTCTTCAGGAGCTAGGAAAGGAGTGCTTCCCCTTAAACTGCACATCATAGATAACATATTTGCAAAGATGTTAACTGACATAGTTTATACATGCTTGATTGATTTTTCCTTAGCCGCTTAAAAGATCACTTTTTATTACAGTTCCCTATTTACATTTATAATCCGCCCGAGTAAATGCAAGCAAAAGCACATACAAATTGCAAAAAAACACAGTATTTTTTTTTACCCTAAATTTGTATCTGTGATAGACCTATTCCAAATCCAATAGTTACTTCCTGTCCTGTTTTATCATCTGCTCTTGTGTTATGTAAAGAGCTTATACTAAATATCAACATTGAGCTCTTATACAGCATTCTTAATCCATAGATCTCAAAGCATTTTACAAAGGATGATCATTATCCTGCTCCAGCTACGAAAAGAAAAAACGTGCGGATCCTCAGGGTGAAATTCAGATCTCACTGAATTCCCACAGTTCACAGTGAAGCTAGGATTGCACTTTACATCGCAGTACCACCGGTCAGCCAGAGCAGCACCCATATCCTCAGACAGATCCCAGAGCCTTCCATAGCACTGGTGGCCTGTGACTGGCACTCAACAACACCACACGCCATTTAGGAATCAATCCAGAGAGAATGGCTTTCAATACAGTGTCTTATTCAGCTTGACATCCACTAAAATGCCTCCCATCCCACACAGGCAGCACTTTTTAAGTGTACTCTACCTTCTCCTGGGTACCTTTCTTACAGCTTTAAACACAGTAACGTTGCCATCAGTGCTGTAAATAACTGCAGTCAAGTCCTCTACTCAGGCTTTACTACTGAAATCAATACTGCTGCAGACAGATACACAGATACCAAGGTCTAATGACGCCACTCAGGTGTCTCCAAGTATTTTCACGTCCACACTGAAACCCTCAAAGCACCTGATCCATGGGGTAACTAGATATGAGTTATCAAGCCTCCTGCCTTCATGCTTTTCTCCCCTCATTTAGATTTGTTTCTTGTGCCCACTCTTTGCACACGTTTAAACTCATAGACTTCCTTAACTCTATAAACTCCCCTGGACTATTCAGAGAACCTAGAACCAAGTCTGCATATTGGGAGCTTGCACGGTCTGGGACACGGACTGAAAGCTGTGTTCTAACAACCCCACAGGTTACTGGGGTATCAATCTGATTGCAACTGCTGCATGCTACTGCAATGCCATAAAATAAGCAGTAATGCTAAGTACTTCAGCAACACATCTGACTCTTCGGGTGTGATGATCTGAGAAAACTTTGTAACTTCTGACTTCAGATTAAAGTTAAGGGGTTGTTGTTTTGACACGCTATATCACAAACCACCTCAAAACCACTTTGGACCCAGCCAAAGCTGACCCCAAGCACAAAGATGACCTGAAGAGCTGTGATTTTCAGGAGGGGATTCAAAGCTCTTCAGTCCACAGAACGCTCCACGCGGGTACAGAGGGATTCATTCTGTATTCCACTGTGTTAACCCAGATAGGTTATTCTGAGCAGCTGTTCCTGGAATGCCACGTGTTATACAAACTACCTACTGCCTGAACCAGTACTTTCAGGAAGAGAAGGCACGAAAGCAGAGGAGGTCGCACAATAGATTGCATCTCCTGGGACACACAATTCCTAGAATGCGACCATCTTCCAAAAACCATAGAGGCAGCCTTATGGGCTCCCATGCCGTTCCCTGCAACACTTGCCACGCAGAAAAAAGAGCCGATATACCGAAAGCACCGCTTAAACGTGCCAAGTTTTGTGATAAATGACTGAGTCCCAAATCGGGTTGCAATTTAAGTTTACAATTTATTAAATGAATAAATGCAAGCAAACAGCGCTGGGTGCGCCGGGAGCCTCTGCTCTACCAAGACGCACACTGTACAGTTCCTGTTTCTGGTTTATATCCTTTCTGCTAATACACATTCTTTAAAAGGTGGGTCTATGCGAATAAATTCCAGGAGTAGGCTTATCTCTTTCTGCGCATGCCTTCGGGGAGGATTTAGTTGTCCTGCACGGGGAGGGGGAAACAGGGCGGGAGGCTCATAACACGTTTCTTTTTAAGGGGTAGGATGAAAGGTAACCGCAGAGCAGCAGCGATTCCGATTCCAAAGGTTTAGTCTGAATCGTGTGCTGGCTAAGATGTAATTTACGGCAGCTGGGCTGCATATAACTAATTTACCAGAAGCTGAGAGTAGAAAAGAATGCTCTTTTCACCCTATTTTTCTCCAGCACCGGTCCACATCTTAACAATTCCAATATACTATCATGCAAAAATAGCACCCAGCTTACCGAAACACATCTAAAACATAAAACACAAAATAACTTTGAGATTGAAGTCTATACCAACTGCATCCTGCCATTTGGAATCGTGTAATCATGCCTCTTAGCATGCCAAAGTACAAATATGGAATACGTGGAAGACAAAAAAGACAACATTAAAACCAAGAAAAACAAAAGAATTGATCAAAAAGAAAACCAAGTTAAGCAGAAATCTGTAAACTTATACTCGAGGTCATATGAAATTTTTACACAGGCTTAGCTTTAACTACAAGTGCTTGGTGGAACTGGAAGTATTATACAAATAATATTTTTTTATATAAATAACTTTTCTTATATACTCAGTTTTGTGGCTCTGAAATACAGGTTGCTTCAGTTCTAAAAGATGCAAAGTCCCTCAGACTGAAATCACACGTAAACTCCTGCCAAATTCAGGCCCTTATAGTCAAGTTGGGGACAAAAATGTTCCCATGATATAATTTCCTGGACTTCATAAAGAATAAATTCAGAATGCTTACAATCTCAGGTGGCTCAAGACACCTGGGCACATATTTTCTTCTCTTATATTGAAATACAGCCTTTGATCCAGCTCCATTAAACTACTCAGTAAAATTATTTAAAAGCAGCCTGAACTGAATATCAAAACACTTCACGTTCCACAAACAGTGTATTTCTTGCTCATAGATAGTAACTCAACCGCCCTGCAACAAAAATAACAAACTGTTTTAATTCACAGTTGCAACACATAAACACGATGAGATCTGTACCTTGTTAATCCCGACTTCCCCACTCCAACAGTTTAAGTTAAATGTCACATTTACATAACATTTACATAAAGATTCAGTTTTGTTTATACAAAACCCAGCCTTATTTTTGCAACATGCTCGATGTTAATTCATTATGGAACAACAGATTGTTTTCTCTATTAAAAAAAAGTTTAATTCTGAGACGGCGTTTGAGACACTGCAGTTGCTCTGAAGCAATTTAGCATCATTCTTCATTACTGTCCAATCAAGGTGTTTTTGTCATTTAGTTTTTGTTTTTTAAACAAATTTGAGGTTTTTTGGACACTGTCCCACTCTAAGCAAAGCGCCCCAACCGATTTTACACATCACAGTCATTTGTACACTTAAGCCTAGCACACACATGGCAGAACACTCACAGAACCTCCCACCACAACGCACAGGAGTTCAGCTATGGACTTTAACGGCAGTAAGGCTGCATCTTGTGGTTGGGAATATTTTAGAAGCATCCAAGCACTGCCCAGATTTGGGTTGTTGTTTGTTGTTTTTTTTTTTTTTAATATCGCTTCAGCGTTATCACTGCTTTCAACAGGAATGCAATTAGACTGGAGCTGACCCCTTCAAAAATTGCCAAGACCAGCAAATATTGCAAAACTTCCAGCATGTCTGAAAGCAGAGCTCACTGGAGTCTGCAATGCAGCTGGATGTAACTGCAATATTTTATAAAAAGAGCTCCATCTTTCAGCTCCTCCGTGCAGGGGTCTCTACGGATAGATTGATTGCTGTTCTCTTCTGTATTTTAGAACTTTAAAACGATTTTTGCAGAAACCCTAAGGCCCCATATTGAAAGTAAATATAAAAAAGAAATAATTCCTAAGCTAATACCAATACTCTTCACAGTAATAAAATAAATACTTTAACCTTAAGACTACTTATTAATTAGATACAGAGCCATTCAATCACATCTAGTGATTACTATAATTGCTTTTATTAGCAATAAGACTACATTCTTGGGTTTGCAATGTGCTACCTTAATCACAAAATTTCAAGGAAGTCTCTACAAGGGCTGTCTCCTGCACATCGGATTTCCATCACAAGATGTACAAAAGATGGCAAGAATCACCTTCTGTTCTTCCTAGCTCCCTGGCTAAGGAGGTATTGTTACAGTGGGACTATTTTGTCCAAAAGGATGTTTTTGTAATGTAACTTGGAAACAGCCTGTTTCTGTGTTAGTCTGCTCTAGAGGCTTGTTTCACAGCTGGACACCCTTCCCTGAAAATACTGTTTCTGCTACTTCCACTGGTTTTATCTGCACTGCTCCAGAAGAGCACAGTGATTCAAGAAGGTCAAGACTGGTGAATACTTGCTATCGTCTCATGCCCTACAAGTCTTCATTTGGTTTAGAGACTGGGGATTGGAGGCAGAAAGGACCCAAAAGAGAATGCAAGTACAGCAGTTGCACGCATCCTGCACATAATGGTCCCACCTGCACATGAACCGAGTACCAGCATCACTGGATTCTTCCCCAGGAAGCATATCAGTAGATTTAAGTGGACTGATGCAGTGTATCACTTACATCTTTGGCAGTTTTTACCCTGTACATTACTTTGATGATTACAGATAGATATAAATTATTTTCCTTCATCCAGATATGTTGCTGCTTAATCAATACAGCACCTTTGTGCCAGCACAGATCCAACTGAGAAAAATGAGATAGAGACATAAAATTGTCATAGATGTACCGCAGGTAACACTAAAGAGAGTATTGTTTATTCAGTGAATCTCCCACAGACACACAGGCTATGTCTACAAGTCAAACACATCTGCTCCAACCAGTCATCCAGGCAAAGCAGTACAAAGATTTGGCAAAATTAGTTAGGCTTAACCTCATTTGGAATAGATCAGCCAAATCCACACAACGCAGAAATTGCCCCTTTGGGTGCTGTGTTTTCTCAAGGTGGCTAAAGGAAGGCGAGGGAAGCACCATGTCCATTTATTATGGCAAAATACTAAGGTCATATGCTGACTAAAATCACTGCTTGAAAAGGAAGGGAAGTCGTAAGGGTGAAAGCTACTGGGCAATACTAAGGAACTGAGCAGGAAGACAAAGTTGGTGTACTTGTACCCACACCACCTACTGGAAAGGGTCTGTGGCATGAATGAGCATCAGAACCACACCCAGATTCTCATTCTTGAGAAAATTACTCTGTCTGCTTCAGCACACAGTTTGTGCATATATTGTTGTGCATGCAGTAAGGATGACTAAGTGACCAGGACAGAGAGAACCAAAAAGTCAAACTTCTTGACAGAGCAGAGGAGAAATGATGCATCTTTGTGGGGCTTTACACCTAGCAATTTCAAATGCAGAGGTGGTTATCCCAATACCTCTATTCATCCTGCTGCAAGAAAAGTGGAATCTCTTTAATACTGTGCTGCTTAGCCCAGCTACACTATATTAGAACATCGATAATATTTTATTAGCAGCTATCTTCAAAGCAGGCGCAGCGAGACTGTACAGCATCAGCACTGGTATTTAGCTCCCCAAAGAGGGCCATGCTTTATGCTGCGTCCCCTGTGCCACCCCAGCAGGGAATCTGTGTCTAGCTGTTGGAGCCCAGAATCACCTGTGATCTTCTCTAGTAATAAAATTAGAGGAGGGATGCAATACAGACTGAAAGGGACAGTTGCATCAGATGCTGACTTTCCAAGACCTGGGTGTGTTAGAGAAGAGATGTGTTGGGTTTTGTTGTTGTTGGTTATTTTTCAGCGGTTCATTGGAGGGGAGGAGGGCGAGAGGTGCACTGGTGGTGTGTGTTTGTTGGGGGTTTTTTTGTTGTGTTTTTCTTTAGAAGAAACAGCAAAAGCAAGAACTGCTTGGATTTTTAAGTAGGGGCATAGTCCTCTTCAGCTTAGGACAGCTTGGATATTGTTGAGCACTTCAGTGAGTCTACACTTTGCATAGGGGTTACACTTAGTGACTTCTCACCATCTTAAGAGCTGTAATACCTTTTGGGAGGCAATGTCTGCACTTCAGAAAAAGTTTGACCTCACAGGAACGGATCTCAGCAGTGCATTTCTGAACAGATAAGACTAACAAGAAAGAAAAATTTTTTTTTTAAGTTTACTTAAACCAGTTATCAGATAGTTCATTATCATCATTATTCTGTTACTCTTTTGGGTAGTATAGAAATATGTGGGGTCCTATGGAATTCCACAGAGAACGAAAACAGGAGTTGAGCCAGCTGATGAACATACTTTTCCTTCTTTTCTTTCATGAATGTATGCTATTTAGAACCATAATCCCTCTTTTGCCATGGGACCATTCTGCCCTTACATGGAGGTACCCTGTTTCTAACTGGAAAAAAAAAAAAACCACCGAAATTTAACAGAGGGGGCAACACATACTGAATTTTGATCCCAGAGCTAAACTATGCCCTGCTTCACCTGAGAAAACTAGAAAAGGGGATGATTTTCGAGTTTTGTATTTGGACAACCTTTGTACCAGGTAATAACCTGCAACTCTAAACAAGCTAAAGTCATTGCAAACCATGGGGTGAGCTGTCAGCACTGCTAACAGATGGATACCTTTGGGAGACATTGGGGGTGTCTGGTCCTGCAGCTCTTTTCAAAGCCAGATCTGTACTGGAATGAGTATGATTCATGCTTTTTCAAAGGCACAGCAGTGTGGCAATTTTTCCAACAGTGCTGGAAGTGTGGCAATTTTTCAAAAGGATCATGCCTCCAGGAACTGTCATTCTTCTCTTCTGCCCTCATCCACGCTGCCCTAAAGGAAGCGCTGTTTGGCATTAGGACAGTAAATATTCTCATACGTTCACGACTTCATTTCATCCAATGCCCTGTTCTCAGCACTGGATGAAATGCCTGGATAAAAGAGCTTCAGTGAGCAAACAGCACCAGGCAGCCCCTCTCTTGCTCTTTCCCCCTCCCCGAACTGCTACCCCAAAGGCTATTTTTTATGCATTTTGAACTCTGAAAATACACCCATTGCTTCATTCTGAGAATACCTGGATTTAGGAAACACAGGGTTGTTTTTCCTGTAGTGAAAAAAAAAATTTACTACATTTGTATAATACTTGTGTGATTTAAATAACATTGATTAATAATTTTGTTGATCCTAAAAGAAGTAACAAATATTTTCTTTTATATCATTGTGTGAGAACAGTGGGCAAATGACTTTCCAAGTTTGGTTGTACATTTTTAATGGGTAGTATCAAAACCCAGTTTTCACCATGAAATTACTGATCTTGCCTCCATGAATATCCAGGATCCACACACAAACACTACGATGTAGCTAACAAATGTTCAAGGCCCAGGCCCCGACATACTCAATTGCACTTTAATTTCACAAATAGTAATTCCATGATGCCACCATATTTCAGCATGCAACTGATTAGAAATCTAGTCCTACAATCCAGTTCAGCCCAAGCCAGTAAACACCACATAATTAGCCATTTCAGTATAATACACACTTTTCAATAACAAATATGTTTAAAAAGATGGGATTTTTATAGTTTTTAAGATAGCTCAGAAAAGTTTATTAGAAGCATAGTTCAAGCCACAACTAGATGGATGGACAGAAATTATTTTATATCTATTTTTTGCTAAGAACACAGAAGCAGCTGTGTAATTCTGTCATACTTAGTGTCATGCTTCACTTGGGCAAGCCATTCACTGTTTATGCCAGTTTATGTATGGTCCTAGTGCCTTCAATCAGCATTTTAATAAGTAATTAGACACAGATTGTCCTTTTAGCAGAGACTGTTTTTATATTTGAAAGTGTCATACTTGGTTCCCTGTTCCGCTGCAGGGTGGCGTCATCCTATTTAAAACAGTGTAGTATCTCTTGAACATTTCAAGTCTCAATTCATAGATTTTCAACACTTCCTGCAACTCTTGTTTGTTTGGGTTTTGTTTGGGTTTGTGTTGGGATTTTTTCCCCCCTCACTGTTTTTATTTCACACATAGAAACTCAAACTGTGAAGAGGACCATTTATGACAGACACTATATGAACCAGAAGGAGAAGAACTGCAAGTTCTCAGGAGCAGAGACTGTCTAAATACACAAAAACAAAGGCAATAACTTTCTAAAGGTCACATGGCAGACCAACAGCAGAGATGTCGCACCAAGTCTTCCGTTTCCTAGTCCAAAATTCATCTACTAAAGTAAAGTGTCTTTTAGCTAAGGAAACCCAAGCAAAACTCACACTGCTACAACAGAAGGGAACAGTATTTCCTCCTCAGCAGTACAGAGAAAGTATCTGATGGCTCCTCAAGTTGTTAACAGGGATAGGTGACAGACTGAGAATGAAGTATTAAAGCTGTCTAAGGTTAGAACACCACATTGCATAGAACCCTTTGGTTCTATGCTTTGAAAAAAAAAAAAAGACACATTAGTCAAAGATGGCATTCAACTCATTCAAATTCAATGGCTATTTGTGGTCCAGTGATTGCATAAGCATACAATTCCAATACTGCATCTCCACAGGATGTAAAACAATGCAGTATAAGAGAACAGTACCTTACTACATTTTGTAGGAAGCAAGTAAAAGCATATTTTGTGGCAAAAGCTTTACCAGGGGCTCAAACTTAGTACATCAATGCTTCCCATAATTGTATTCTTGATTAAGTAGTTGTCCACATTCCCAGACCTCATTGTGCACTGTATGCCCTCTACAATAATAGCATATTCTTAAAC
Source organism: Charadrius vociferus (assembly GCF_000708025.1). Classification (NCBI taxonomy): domain Eukaryota; kingdom Metazoa; phylum Chordata; class Aves; order Charadriiformes; family Charadriidae; genus Charadrius; species Charadrius vociferus. The sequence goes on from NW_009646631.1 coordinate 1,735,901, forward strand.
CATTTCTTAATATGATGATTTCCATTCCTTATATGATTATTTAAAAAAATAAAAATCAATCTGCTGGTCAAAATATAGATGCAACTCATTTTGTAGAGCTGATACCAGAACTTAAATACTTTCAGCAGTCTAAAAACTACAGGTACACACTGCAATACATGTATCTTCAGCAATACTGACACTATGACTTTAGTGAAAAGAGCCATCTGTTAAAAGCTGTCACGTTACATGCAAAGAAATACGTAAAATAACCCTAATGTTACAAAGCCTACTGCTCAGAGGTTATGAGACGTCAGGATGGCGGTTTTCATGTGCAACCTTGAAACAAACCCAATATTTACTGTGACACAGGCTTTGTGTGATCTCATATCTTTCATATTTTTTGTATTTAGCTTAAACCACAAAAGCATGGTGTTCAATATGATACTACCCAGTATTCTTCCCTTTAAGATATAACCAATTGGAATCCAGACCTTGGACAGAGAATTACCACTTTTTTTCTGGATTTTGTCGTGGTACTGATAATCTAGAGGAGAAGCTGAATCTGAAAGGGGTATCTTAGATACTTTAGAGGACAAAGTGAAAAAACTTACAAGTGATGTTCAGCCTAAGGCAGAGAAATGCTTTTAGGCATTTATCATTCTGTCTGGAGCTGTATGCTTCTTGTACTAACTACAGTCAGGAGCTATTAGCAGGGTTCTGAAAACATTAAAAAAAAAATACATGCTTCAAGTGAATGACCAGAGGAATGAAAAGCAAATTGAGAGCGACCAATCTGTTAGAGCTCTGGAAGCCTGTGAATCAGTGCTGAAAGCCTTTGCATTAAGGCCATAAGGACCTATGAGCGTGAAGGCTTAACAGTCTTTATCCAGGAAATATGACAAAGCAGCCTAAAATAATGAGTTCAGTAGCAAGGCCAAATCACGGGAAGCCTAAGATCACCTGGTCCTTATGGTAGGACCCAAACAGCATGGTCTGGCTCACATATTGGGTTCATTCTTCCAAGGTAAAGTTCTTCAACAGATGGATATTGCAACATTTTAGTGGAATGAAATAACTAATAGAATGAATTTTCTAAGGGCCTGAAGAGCACAGCAAACTTCATCTTCCATGGTATACATCACATTTCTTTGTAAAGATCAGTAGATAGTGATAGGTAGGTTATTAAAAATGAATTCAAATGCATTCTTAGTGAACACCTGTGACTTTGCTCACACAAAAGAACTTCAGACAGCAAACACAGTTCTTGCATGTAGCATTCAAATGCATTAACCTCCCTTTTCTTGTTGAAGTCTCCTGCTTTAATCACTGCCCTCCTCTAAATGTCAGCAAACAAAACACACAACAGTTACTCCACTTTCCTGATTCATCTTCAGAGCATAGTCCATCCCGAGCATTGAATCAATCCAGTTTTCTATTGAGAAAAACAAAACTCGCCTCCACAGTCAAAGTTTTCTACAAAATTCAAGCCCTTATTACAAGGTATAAAGGTACTTGAGTTTCCAGTAGAAAAAAAAACACAAACTTTTAGAAGTTTTTCTTCAGTGCAAGAAAAACTAAGATTTCCTCAGGAATGAGTGGAATATTGCCACTGAAATTTCCTGAGTGAAGGCTTCCCTGAATGACACCTGAAGAGGTTCCTTAGAGACTGACATTGGGTAGATATCCAAGCCAAACAGTTAAAGTTTCTCAAACTAACATATAAATGGAAGACAAAACAGGATCTCGCCATAGAAAATATCAAGTAGTATTGAGTTCACATGGCCACCTCTACTTATAATAGAAATGCTTTTTAAGATGGAATTGCAATTCAAAACAAGTATTAGCTTACCTGACCAGAAAGCGATGTAGCCCAACATCAAAACTTCTGTAAGAAAAAAAATTCACATTTTAATTATTAAAAAAAAAAAAAACCTGCTCTGTTGGGTATTGTACCAACACTGCATTTCAAAACAATCAATAATACCAAAGATAAATATAAGATTACTGAATTGATAAAAACAAATGTATTATACAATTTCTTTTATGTAACGAAGTAAAATTTAAGATAATCATCGTATGGGAAGATTTAGATTTGTGTAAGAAAGCTCACAAATCCCTTGTTTGATTATTTCTTCAATAAAGCAGTAATATTCAGAGGAGTATAACCCACATAAATTGTGTATATTCCATTACTGGAAATAATTTTTTAAGCATCTTGCTGACCAGTGAGTGTGTATGTTTCCTGTCATATATGCTGGCAGATTCTTTATGCAAAACTACTGTGGAATCCGTTCTTTCCCCTTTTCTGCTCTGTACTGCACTAAAACACAAGTGATTGCTGTGAATTCTCTCCATGATACAGAATAATCAAATAACCCCCTTTATGTCTGCTTCAGATACGCAGAATATACCGAGAAGTGGGCCTTGCAAGAGTGTTCCACTCAGATCTGGTAAGAAAAATAACTTTGGGGACTTTTGACAGTAAGTACAATTTAGATCACATTAAAATACAAGAACCATGCTTGAAAATTTCAGCGCTAACCACATATATTGGCAGCTCTTGCCAGTGTTGCTTTCCATTTTCTGTTTCCTCTATGCCTCACCCAGCTTAGGAGAATCAAGCTCATGAACAATATACTCGCAATTCCTTGACACTACAGGAAGGTATCTGTTGATTTGAGATATTTATCGAGTATCTGAAATATGTCCCAGTTTTATGGGACTATCAATCAATATAATCCCCAATTAACTGTGCACATAACAGCACAATTGGAAAATGCAAACGTGTTCTTGCTAGTGCTGGACTTGCTCTGAAACAGGCTTACATTCTGTACACAGAAAACATTTTGGCATCTATTAAGCTCTTGAGCATGCTGTTCCACAAACCTAATTGGTCATTTGAATACAACATGGTTTTATTTTAACAGTATTGCTTGCAGTGTGGCACCTTCGACCTGAAACAGCAACTGAAGCCATCAAATAGTTAATGGCATCCTGATAATAGCAGACAGATAATGAGCTGTAGAAATTCTAGGAGTTAATAGGGAGGGAAAGTCCACTGGTACAGCAGGGTGAAGAGGAGAGGGAGCAAATTTCTTACTTAAAAGCTGCCTCACAACAGAAAAAGATATTCTGCCAGAAACATGTACATGATCATAATTAAACCTATATTTTCACATTCCGTTCCTAAAATCATTCCCCATTTTATGTTATTGTTATATTACTGTGTAATTATACTGCATGAAGTGTATCCAGTTATCTTTCTGCATTCCTCCTGCCTGGACACATGCTGTAATTGGCTCCCCCTCTTCACTAAAATATTCTGTGTCGTGCAGGCAATATTCTGTATCAGAGCTGCTCACAGTCCATATATATGGCTCCGAAAAACTCTTCTTCCTAGGACAAAGCATTTCAGTATGATTGCACTGGGACAGGGACAAGAGGAAACTTGTACAGTGCCAGGAAACTGCTATATGCTAAACAGCCATCTGGCACATCTTCACCCAGCTCATCTCAAGTTCTCCTAGCTGTCCCTCTGATGGCAATGACCAAACCTGCTATAGTCTCTGATGGGACACAACATCCGAGCTTCTTGCGGACAAGGATGTGGAGCATAAAAACATCACTGCCTCTGACACCGAACCAAAAGCCAAAGGACTTAGTGTACAACAAGCATGGAAACTGAATAGTCCTGTAACTTGAGATGATCAGAGCTGAAGGCAGTTGGGCTGAACAAAGCAGAGTGGGTTCAGACAGATAAGGAGAATCAGACAGTCTGCTGTGAACTTACATGCCATTTTTTCCTCTCATTTTTTACTCTTTCCAAAACACAATGCACTTGCTACCAAAAGAGATTTGAAACTTTATTTCATATAGGCTATAGTTACTAAAATATTTCCATAAAATCTTCAATAAGTATTAAAAACGAACATGTATAGAACCATTTATTAGAATAAATGAAAAGGAGGAAAAAATATCAGAGCCTCACTAGGTATAACTCAGCATAGACAGGCAGGCCTCATTATTCCTCAATTCCATGCTGTACTGATGCATTTCAACCGAATACCCAAAATCCTGAATTCTCAACAGTGTAAGCACTCATTTAAAGATGTAACTACACTATGTCCAATAGAATTATGAGAATATACAGAAGCATCAGTGTGCACACCTAGGTCTTAAAGACACCTCAGGACAGTACCATTGATTAGTTCCAAAAGCAAGAACAAAAAATTTCAAACTGTAAGTGGGAGAAATAGTTGCATTACTTAAGGCTATGGATATTGGGTACATACACTTTTAAGCACCTAGGATAAAGTATAGAGACATTGTGCAAGGCAAAAATACTGAAATACTGATTCTGGGAGGCTGTTTTTGACAAAACACTACCACAGACACTTTCAAACATTCTGCTTGTTCATATTTACATACGTACTGCATTTAAGTCTACGAGTGAAGTGAAAATACAGTGAAGTGGCAATGGAAACAGATCTGGTAGATGCAATTAATCCTTCCACTCTCAGATGGAAAAAGTTAACAACAGATAAAAAGGGTCTGTATAGCAGTGTTCAGACTGCAACTTGGGGGTGGAATAAACAACTACATTAAATGAAAAAAGAGAACAAGTAATGACATTGCATTTGTACTAAAAATTTCATAGGTAGGTTCCTGTGATGTTGAAGGGATCACTATCAGGCATGACAGGGTACCCCCCACAATTAACTCAGAATTACACCTGCCACACAGACATGATTATCTACTGCCTATAAAGTCCACCCATATTTATTTGATACTGCAGCATAATTTATTATCAACTTCATACAGCTTGTTCAATCCTGAGTTGCTCTGCAAAACAGGATTTATCTGGTAGCCTTGCAATTTAGGGTGCCTCAGTTACATAAAAGTTTCACAAATGCCTTTTTTTTTTTAAAAAAAAATCCTGTAATAAGCACAATTTCCTGGAAGGGTGTTTTAGATTTTAATTAAAACGAGGGAAAGGATATCCACAGGAATAAGAGTAAAAAAATTACTTCCCGGTTAAATTTTCTATACTGCTTAGATGTCAGTAGCAATATATTATTTTAATTTTTTAAGAAACGATGGGTAAAATCTAGTTTAATAGTAATAGGAGTCTTCAAACAGGTAAAAATCTTGACTAATCAGTGGAACAATAAAGGGGAAATATTTAATCTCCATTTCATAATCATGTTACTCAGTGCAGACAATTTGATAGCTTTTTTCTTTACAAAAATGTCTCTAGATCTCTTCCTCTGAAGGGCAGTTTTGAATCCCAGTTCTGTTCTGTATGCAACTTCAATGTTTTTGTTAAGCACAGAAGTTCTAGTTTCTGATACATTTTCATGCAAGATTGTACATGCAATCCTTCCTTATCAAATTCATCTTTTCCCAGTATGTTAACTGGAAATCAGTGACCAACAATATACATATACTAAACCAACAAGGCCCTTTTCCAGAATATAATCTTTGAAATCTCTGCCTGCAAGCATACATCTCTCTCCTCAAGGTACATTTTAAAAATTATTTCAGACAGGCAGTTTCTGCTTTGAAAGCTAAATGCATTATGCAACAAACTGCCTCCAAATTTGCATTCAGCAAAAAGCTTAGAGGAGGGAAGGGGGG
>NW_009646631.1:1741669-1775864 GCF_000708025.1 Charadrius vociferus
GGGGGGGAAGAGTCCTCTTACATAGAAGAGACATGAAAAGTCACAAACATGCTGGTATGAATCACAGTCAGTAGCAACAGCCCATGCACTGAAATTGTAATCCTGATGATTCCCAGAAAAAAAACCAACCCTTCTTTTTGTCCTCAGGATGCAAGTCATATGCACACATCTGAAAGCCAAATGAGCAAAAACTGTGACAAGTTTTTGTTCATGCTACAATTAGGGTACCAGAGGAGCCAGTCATGTGTTTCCCCCTTGAATCATGGATATATTGGACTCAGCCTGAGATTTCCATTTGTCCAATTTCCTTATTGTCCATCCTTATTTTGAAAATCTGTGCCTGGACTTGCCACTTAACAGTGCTGTAGAGCACAGCTTTCCAACTGTATCTTGCCTATTGCAGGCTGGCGCGTACTAATATAAAATCAGGATCAGAAACTGGTCAGCTCCTAGGAGGAGGTCCTGATTTACGTTTTCCTGGCCACATGCCCTGAGCCCAGCACAGGCCAGCAGACAGGGTGGGGATCCCAGTGGAGCTACAGATTGACATCCAGTGACTAACGCTTGTTTCCTGAGCATCACCATCCAAAATACCCACCCTGGTCAGCACTACATGTACATGTTATCCAATTGACTGTTTATGGTCCCACTTTGCGAGCCTGTGCCTTCCTTTAACTGAGGACTAAACTCAGGTTCCCTAACGAAAGAGTTGAGCCTTTAGTATAACTTTTGAATTCAATGAAGTTATGTCAGCTTACATGGCTTAAGAATCCAACCCCACACCTACCTAGATGAAAACTGCTATTCAGCTGTGTTAGGGACCACGATTCCATTGTGCTGGTGAAAGGACCTTATCTCACAACAAGGCCTCATTCCCAATGATTTACAGCATTAAAAAAAACAAGTATCAAGTACACGTCAGGATCATATGAATCAATTTAAAGCTAAGCTCATTACTGAAAATTTTTTATGAAGCTAAATTGCAATAAATTGAGTTGTCAAACCCTGGTTTTGTACATAAATATTTTAAACCCTGTGCTGAAGAGAAACCAGCACAGCTTTGTTTTCCATTAGTTCCTCCCCAGGATTGCTGGACAGCATGCTATTCCTGGAAACAAAGCACAAAAATCACGCATCATGTAGCATAATCTGGGAAGCGTTTGGCTAACTGTGCACTTCAGCAAAGATGCCCAGTGCAAGCACATGGCTTGTCACTACTCTGAAAAGCCTTATGCATAGACTGAAGACAGGGCACTTCAGGGAAAGAAGTGTGGGCTAATTATCCCCTGGTCTTCCTCAAGACAAAGATAAATGTGGGACGAGGGACAAGAATCAAATCTACTTCCCCTAAAGAGCACGAAATAATTACTTTCACAACAAGAGCAGCACCTGTACAGGTCTCTTATGTGCACCACCAGGGTTCTGATCAGTCTAAGGGCCTAGAAAGAGTAAGATTTCAATGGATTTTTCTTTGTTACAGGATACAAAGTACCATGTGGGGAAAACTCACATAGAAAGCACAATCTCTTCCATACGAACTAACAGATTAGCTATCAAGACTTGCATATATACTACACTCTTAATGAACTCAAAATAACTGCATATGTCAGGCATATATATGGAAAACAAATTTGTAATAGGGAAAGGACATAAGAATTCTTATGGCTAATATGACGTATATTCTGCCCATTTTTGAACAAAGAAATCCACCACTCAGAATAGCAACCCATTAATCCTGGAGATCTGGTACTAGAATCACCTGTGTTCTCAAAAATGTCAATTTTTTTTATTTAAGAATTGAGAACATTTGTCTGTGTCAGTTCTGTCAAGTACTAATAAACCACTTTTGCAGCAGCTAAAACACAATTTGACAAGTCACACTAGCAGCATGCAGAGAAGTAGTGGCACAATTCTAACTTTGGGCTCTACCTTCAGGGGCATGCAACTAGGTGGATAGTTTGCCATTTGTGATGAGTTCAAAGTCAGCAAGGTAGATGAAGACAGGTAAACACGACACCGTGTGCCAAGGGGTGTACTGCACTGTAGACAGAAATATCCCAGACACCTTAAAAACAGTCACATTGCTGCTGGAACACAAATACTTTTGAACAGCGAAAGGAATGGTGTAATTTCTACATGCAGGAAAGGAGTTCAATCAGTAGTGCTACCCCACATTTCACTTTAGCAAATAATACAATAACTGTACTTAGAGCTGTTCAAATCAGTGAGACTAGTTGCCACTTATGTTGGTGGTGGAATCCAACAAGTGAGTTATTTATTACAGCTTCAGTACTCTATACCCTGCGGTTATTCACCATCTCTTAAAAGAAGCATTGCTGCTCCAATGTTTTAACAACGGTTCTTAGCCTTTCCTTTTACAAATGTGGCTAAACTTGACTTTAGGAAGTCTAATTCAGTCACGTATCCTCAGTCAGAGGAGCCCATCCTATTTAACCGTAGAACAGAGTTTGCAAGACCAGCACTTCCATTAGCAGTCTTTGCAAACAAATCTGGCATTTTGGCGGCCAGCTGCTGACTAAGTCTCCCCACAGAACATTTTGCACTGGAGACTGAGAGATCATTGAATGACAGCTGCTTTCACCGACACAATGCTCTTAAGTTGCTTCACTGTCCCTCTTTCCCAAGTAATGTCTTACAGCAGGGATGCCCAGAAGACTGGGCCCAGAAGAGAAATCCTGACGGATACCCCACCATTTAGCAGTTCTAAACTACTTTTCCTGAACCTCTTACTTCTGCTCATCTGTCTTACAACACTACCTGTGGCAACCTCCCCAGCTGGCAATCCCTCAAAGATAGAAGTTTCCAAATTAAAAATAATTACAAGTGTGCAATGTAAGTCAAACACGTTCTAGAGTCTTGTCTGAAGAATTAAGTTTACTACAGGGAAAGCAGGTACAAAACCTGCATATAGACTTTGCTAAGTTCTATTATTTAATGTCTCAATGAACTATAAAACTTTGCTAAAGCAAATTCCCTAGAGGGAGTATGCCTACCAAGTATTTTTCAAGTAGTGACTGCTACCAATTGATTCATCATCATGTTCATGACTAAATAAGCATCTTGAAAAAGGCATCCATATTTTTAAAAGACACTTTTGCCCGTCTATAGCTTGCACAGATTCAGACATATTGTTTTCTGCAAGTTTACTTGCAACCTACACCTTCATAGCAAAGCTTGTCTCTTCAGTGACAATCAGCACATTTCTTCCTAAATAATTAACTGCCACCATGGTAGGATACTCTATTTAGAAAGTAGATGCATAACTTAAATAGAAAAAAACAACTAAATTGTCACAAGATATTTTACAGTAGAGATAAATACAGCATGCAAACTGAAAATATTCAGCTAAAAAGCCCACACTGTTTAGTGTTGTTAGTTTTTAAAATGAAGATGGGAAGATGAATGAGGCAGCAGATAACCCAGAAAAATGTGATGCGATCCAATACAACAACCTGTCTGGATTTATCTATTACTCAAACTATGGAATATACTTTTGGACACTGAGCCTTGAAAGTCACATTGCAACATTTTCTGGGGACTCTTTTGCCACATACAAGTATGTTCTTGGAGCTCTCATTTTTCACTCAGCGTTTCAACTAGTGCAAGACATGGTGAATTCCACCCACATAAGGATTTTACAGTCACCCACTGACATAGTATTGGAATCAGGAAAAAAATATACACATGCAGCTCTTTTGGCATTCCTTCAGGATAAACAATAACAAATCCCCCATTCAAAAACAAAACAGTTCTTACCATGCAACATACAGTGAAACAATCCCTGGCTCAACCCAATAAGAAAATTCCTGCTTAATTGAATTCAATGTTCTTTTAAACATCAAGATCTTAAGAACCTGCTTAAGCCTAGATCTCAAGCCTCAATGGACTGCCTTTTGTTTGCAAGCTTCAATTTTAAGTTTTAATCGTCTGCAACACAGCAAACTAGTAGTAGCAGCAGCTTTCTTTCATCTCAGTGTAAAAATGCAACTAAGATTAAAATAGAAAACCAATGTTATTTGAAAGAAAATATGAAGACTGTCAAATGCTTTTATATCATGTCTTTGACAAGCAATTTCTTGTTACAGTAATAATAAGCAGGACTTCTATATACATGAAGATATCTTTATCATATTCTCTAACACTTGCTTAAGGACATACTGGAATTTTAACACTTCATGCTTAGATAAAACACTTTGCACTTCTGTTCTGTTTCTTCCTGGCATGATTCAGCAGTACCAAGTTACCTTTTTGTTTCCTCCATTATTAGAATAACCAAAGCTACCGCTGCATTCAGCCTGTGCCGGATGCCTCCACCCAGAGTTCCTGCTCAATGCTGTACAGCTCTTCAGCACCAACACAGGCAACGCATAAACGTTGACATTACTCCACAAAGAGTACTTTGTAAATATGTGATTACTTTAAGGTTGAACACAGCAAACCCTAAACATTTTACTTGCAAAGTATTTCCTGCGTAGCATCACAGGGAGAAGTTATGGCTTCCTGTACCTATGAGAATGGTGGGAAATACACAGTGAAATCCTGATGCAGTCAAAATCAGCAGCAAAAACCTCACCGATTTCGACAGAAGCACCTGGACTGACTATGGACAGCCTGTATAATGCAGGACACAGTCCAACTTTGGTATACATTTTGTTACAGACACCTTCACCTCCAAATAGAAAATATAAATAAGAGTCCCAAAGCTTCATCTGTGGAGTTTCAGTCATTAGCTGGGAGCTCAGGCTGAAAACCTGCATAGCAAAAATAATCTACAGTGAGATGGCCGCAAGGAGAAAGTTCTTTTGTGGACCACATAAAAAGACTTCAGAAACTGCTAGTGGCCTCCAGCCTACAGACTGGATCCATGATCTAATATGTTTTGTTGTTTCATTTCAATTTAAACACACAGCTTGTATTATATCAGAAAGCCTGAGGAAAGTTTTAATGATTCTAGGCAGTGACTTCCCCTCACCCCTGCAATCTCCTGGCCAGAGAAAACAAGCAGAACTTTAAGGAGACGTTAGTCATTGCCAGTGTTAACACACAAGTCTGCCTACTTAGGAGGCTTTAAGAGAAGAAGTTAGTTCTGTTTCTCACATATCCCTCACATTGGATCTTGATGATCTAGTTCAGCAGAACAGTTTCTTAAAAAGAGCAAATCTCATTTGTATTCTGCTAATCTCTCCTATGACCCTTCAGAAGAAATATTACTTTAATTTTATACCTTCCCTGATTCTTCAAAAGCCTGTGGTAGCTTATGGAGAATGGATGAAACCTAATGCCCACTAGTGGCAAACTGCCATAGGGTAAGTTTGCATTCAGTTTTCCTTGAGTAAGACTCTTGCAATGCAGCGCGATTGTCCAATTACTATGAGATCCCTATCCTTACTGCAAACAGAACAATGAAGTTTATTAATAGCCATTACTCATTTTCTACAGTGGTTGTGAGCAGGCATAGTGCCGTTTGCCAAATGTGAGCAGTGGTAATAGTTTGTATCTGTGCAGACCTCATGCCAAATACTGTGAAGAATGGGCATCATGGGTGAGCAGCAGTAGGTGGGCTTAGCTTGTTTGTTAAAAAAGCCCAGCAATTTCAGAACTCAGTAATAAAACAGTCACCACGCAAATAAATTTCCAGTAATTATGCAAGTTAGACCCAAGAAGGATTAGGGTGCTTTATTATTGCTTCTTTCTACAGTGCAAAGAGACAAATAACAGATTTTTTTTTTTTCCCCCCTCTACTGAAGAGATTTAAGGAGCCTTTTAAAGCTTTAACGTAACCAGCAAATTGAGCTGTACAGCAGATAAGAACTGTAGCGCGCACTAATTTGGCTGACGTCAAAAGCACTTAAATCTTTTGTCTCTATCAGTGAGAGAATGACTAACCAGTTCAGAACTAAAGTGTCTTTTATACATTCAGGTGACATGCTAGCTAAAAACAATGTGTCACAGATAAATGCCTGGCTTTAAGTGTTGCAATAGTTAATGGAAAAATACAAGTAGTAAGTAAATCAGGAAAAGTATCATTTTTCAACTTAGAAACAAATTAGTCTACTACTGAAAAATGTGCACTAATTCTGCAATTAAATGCCCAACTTTCGGGCAAACAGCTTAAGTATTCTGACACTGGCAAGCAGGTGTAACATTTAAAGGTTGTGTATAACTCCATAGACTTTCTAATGAGGGCTCTCCTCTGCAAGAACACCCTGACTCCAGCTGTTACCTTACACAACAGCCATGTATTTCAAACAGGAGCATGCTTAAAAGTACCATAGGGGATGTAGGTGGGAAGGACCTACAGTGAGACCTGGAGCACTAGGCCATTTCAACACTGTGGGTGTAATTTTATTTAATACAACTATCCTTTTAAATAATCCTTTTTTCATTTTTAAGAAATCTTCTCTAAAAATATAGGGTGGGGAAAAGGTGCCTTTTGATTTTTAAATAGAATGTTGCAGCATTAACATTTTTTAATATTAAAAATGCCATTGAAAAACATTTTTGTTTTACCTGATACATTGTCTAAAACACACTGGACAACTTTTGCTTTGAAAATATCAAAGGCTGGAAATATACCAGAAGTGACACTCCTAATCTCCAGAGGAAAGGGAAATAGGCATAAGCCTGTCCTTCCTTTTCTTGTCTCTCAGTTCCAGATGCTGCTAAGTCCCATCAGAGGCATGGAGTAGAGAGCTTTCAAAACCACAGCTGTCTAGAACTATAGCACAGGTACAAAACAAATCACCTCAAGATACCTGAACCTCTTGAAGCTGACTGCTAGGCTATTTATAGCACTTAAAACAAGATTCTCTGTTCATAAGCAGAAGCAGGCTTGGCCCAGCATCCCTGCTCCAATCCCCAGACAGCATCCTCTCCCCAGGCACAGAACCCCAGTGAAGGTCCTCCTGCACCTTTGGGAAGCAGCTGCAACCCCTTCCACAGCAAGGTGGGCAGCAGGTCTGTGCCACAGATCTGGATGTGCCATCCAAATTTATAGCAGGCTCTGGGCGATTCACGCTGAATCCCTTCTTCACACTGCTACGGAGATGTGAAGTTCCTTTTCACTGCTCGCTTCTTCGCTCATGCAAATTTTTCAAGGATTTGGAACTTAACTGACTCCTGAGGATACCTGCCATGGGAATGAGTTTATGACCTATCATTTAGCATCCTTACTTTTTCCCCTGTAATTACCTCCAAATGACAGGTTACACAACAGCAGTTTGCTGTTATTACTAGCACATAACCAGAGAGCTCGACTCATAAGAAAGCAGATTTTTCTCCCTAAATTTCTCCCACATTTCAGAACATTCGTCAACTTACCCAGAAACACCACAAAAAAAGAGCATTACAGTACTCAAACAGAAAGCAAACCCCTTCCATAGGAGTTTGTTAGGAGTACAAGCCCCTAAACTTGTAAAAGGCACTTTTTTCTGAGCCCTTCAGCAGAGATGTCATCCTGACTACACAGGTAAACCAGACTGAATTGCAGACAGTTTCTTTCAAATCATAACCCAGATGCCATTTCTGGATGTCCCCAAAACATACCCGAGAAACTTAACATGCATTCAGATAAAAGTGTGTACGTGTGTCTGTACATGCAAAATACAGCTCTCCTAGTCCACCCATTAGCATGCAAGAAAATGGAAGGGCTGACTTATGTCACACTCCTGTCTGGTCAAGAACTGGGGTTTTAAATACAAGATATAATCCGGAATTTACAGCCTGGCACTTGAGAACAGCCAGATCCTTCTCCATCATTGCATTATTTTATCTGCTAGTATTTCTTAAACTCTATTTTCTTTACTCTGGATGAAATTCTGTTTCCAGTGAAATCACCTTTCAAGTACTACTTTTTACTGCCATCCTGAAGAACCTCTACCCTTGCTGAGGCTAACCTATATTAAACATGCATAAAGTTTTAGCACGATTTGTACCCAACACACTAGTCTCCAGTGTGGGATTTTGGGATAAGATACTTGGGAATGTTCAAATTTTAAGGTGGAAAGGCAGAGAAGAGGAGTTGTGCTTCTGCACATCTCATATCGCTGATGAGGCCACACCTCAAACACCATGTTCAGTTTTGGGCTCCTCACTACAAGAAAGACATTGAGGTTCTGAAGCGTGTCCAGAGAAGGGCAATGAGGCTGGTGAGGGATCCAGAGCACAGGGCTCATAAGGAGCAGCTGAGGGAACTGGGGGTGTTTAGCCTGGAGAAAAGGAGGCTGAGGGAAGACCTTATTGCTCTCTACAACTACCTGAAAGGAGGTCGTAGCCAAGTGGGGGTCGGTCTCTTCTCCCAAGTAACAAGTGGTAGGACAAGAGAAGATGGCCTCCAGTTGCACCAGGGGAGGTTTAGGATGGATATTAGGAAAAATATCTTCACTGAAAGCGTTATCAAACATTGGAACAGGCTGCCCAGGGAAGTGGTTGAATCACCATCCCTGGAGGTATTTAAAAGACGGGTAGACGTGGTGCTGAGGGACATGGGTTAGTGGTGGTTTTGGCAGTGTTAGGTTACTGGTTGGACTCAATCTTAAAGGTCTCTTCCAACCTAGACAACTCAATGATTCTATTCTACGATTCTATGACTTAAGATAAAGCAGACATTAAAAACTAAGTTGGTGTGTCACTGAACTGCTGCCCTATCTGGAAATCAGGAGCTCCAAAACTGCTTTTCACAGCTATAATCAAGCTTTTGAATAGTAAATGTATCATGCCTTTATTAGCTATGCAGCTGCATATTTAGCAAGATAATGATATCCTGGTAAAATGAAACCACAGTAACACATTCAACACCTGTATTTGTCTTGAGACAGTAAACAAGATTGCTAATTTTTTGACTCAAGAGATTTTCCTGATTAAATAAAATGCAAATTAGGCAAAATCTACTACAAAGTTGGTAACTCCTTTTTAATTAAAGCCTTTATTTTTAAGTCTGAATGGACACAATTTGGCTTATTGTTTCATACCATAAATAGGGAGGCAGAGTACCTGATTTGTTTTTCTAATACTTGCTTTGCTTTTCAGCTCTAGAGAAAAATTTAGACACATTGTGGTATCTTTCTTACCTTCCTGACTGAAAGCTCTTCCACCTGCTGTATCATGCAGTGAATTATGTCAGCATATACTGATTATACGTGACACTGGTCTGGATGTATGAGATCAAAAGCTTTGTTGTTATGCTCAAAGGACACCAGGTGGTGGTAGGCTCCTTAGTAGCATATTTGCATTCCTTACATTGTGACATTCATGTTGTCTTTCTCTTAAACGCTACCTTCTGTCCTTCAAAATGCTAATCGCTTTGAGACATAAAAATAGCAATACCGGGTCTTCCAAAAGCCTACCTAGCTTAATACCCTGTTTCCAAGAGCACCCTAAAGCAGACACCAGCAAGAAGGGTAAGAGCAAGCCAAGCATACACAAGCACTTTTTTTCCAAGCAGCCTCCCCAGCGCCAGCCAGCAGGTAACAGTGGTGGACTCCACATCATCTGGCTCATTCCACCCCACTCCATTTCCCAACCTGGCCCTCAGAGCCTTTAGTAAACTTTACCAGGCTACTATTTTATGAAAAGAGTCTAGTATAAATCTCCTCACTCTACCAGCTTAAAACTGGGCATTGTGTTATTAACATTTAAATCTGACCCACTCTGATAAAGTTGTTAGGAATATTCACTTTGAAGTCCATGTATTCACAAACTACAAAAAAAATATTTAGCACTTTAAAGAAACACAGTGTCACCGTTTATAAGACTTCACAACACAAGCTATTTACTTTCACCATCTTTTGCTAGCTTTTATGCTAAACCCATCATTTCCACACTTCCTGACCTCTTCAGAAAATCAGTTTACAGAAGCTATTCCCACTTCTAACACTGACATTCCTATATAACATACCAAAACACATAAGACAACTGCAAAGCCTCTGGGTAGTAGTGATTGAAGAATTTAACTGTAAAGGCATAAGAACATCATAATTCAGGGATTAAGAGGGCAAGCTATGTGAGATTTCTTAGATAATTGAGAATGGCCCATAATTCACTAGCAGTCATAGGAAATTCTACTATCCACACAGCTTTCAGAGCAAGAAATCAAGTCAGCTGTATGTGAACTGATTTCTTCAGCCACCAAAGCAAACAAACCCCATCTATGAGATAATTTTATTATTTCTGGCAGCAAATGTTTGATACATATCTGAATTAAATACTCGCACAAATGGTAAATATCAGAAGCTGACATTTTTTCCTTTTGTAAAAAAATTAAACTTTCTGCTTAGATACTAGTTTCAATTTTCTTCTAAGTGTTATGATTTTTATTTTTTTTTTTTTTTTAATAGCCTACATTTTTACACCACACATCTTTGCAGGCACAGAGTACCTTTTCATGGTCTGTTACAGCTACCTGACACAGCAGGGTCATTAGTATTTGTGCTAAAGTTCAGTTTCGTTTGGCACCTCCAGAGCAATACACAGATTCCCTGAAATAACAACTGGGAGAGGAGGAAAAAACACTGCTGCTGTTTGCAGCTCTGCTTACAAGGGCCAGCAGGCCAAGAGATGCTGCTCTCAGGAGAGTGCCTGGTAAAAAACACAGATTTCTATATTAACTCTGCAGGTCACAAGTTCAGTTCAAACTGAAAGAGTTTATCTGTTTTCTGCACTCTACTTCTGCTGTATTTCTTTGAATACTACATATCTATCATTGCCTACTATTATAAACTATACAGCCTTCTTGTTACAATTAGCTTCAAGCTGAAAACAAAATTAAAATCTCATCCAATAAAGCTCTGATAATAGCAGGCCCACTGTTTTTATGACTAAAACGAAAAAGCTTCATTAATATCGCAAAGCAGCTGGAGACCAAACAGGGTAAGCACCATTGTGCTAGGCTCTGCACTAAAGCTGACAAGTCTAAATCGTTTTAGGTAATGTTTCTAGAACTCTGGGGCACAGAGTCCCAGACTGGAGGAACTAGAGGTAGTGGAGGGGAAAACAAGGGACAGGAAGAGTCAAGTAAATCCACCATTACATACAGGCTAAACAGCAAGCAGAATCCACCTGGGAGACAATTTCCAGGAAAAATACTTCAGTGAACACTGATTTAAAGCAACCCAACATTCAAAACTGACACTTTTTTGTGAAATATTGTGCTGAAACTCCAGAAATTCATCCTACATTATAAACAATTACCATTTTTCATAGTATTTTTAATGTGCTGCAGACTTTCTCTGCTGTATGACTGTAGATATTAAAGCATTGTAACTACAGCTTTCCTCACAGGGTGATTAATCAACCATTTCTTTTGGTTCCCTGGAAGAATATCTAGCTGAAACCTGGGTTTTAGACCAAGACTGAAAAATGAACCATTTAATAGATAACTGGAAAAAAACAATTGGTATGTTAGTGAAGCTAAGTAGGCTGAGTCTAGTTCTAGTAATTAAGAGGATGAAAATGCTGAAAGGGACATTTGCCCCTACCCTCTGCAGCATGAAAAAAAGTAACCAAAAATGGAAATTCATTTAGAAATTGCTAAAGATGAATCATCGGGGCGAGAAAAAAAACAACCCAAGGACATGAAAGCAAGCATGTATGTGACCACAAACACACACATGTATGTTCTTATATGCTGACTGCCATATATCAGTAATGAACTGTCTGAAAAGCAATAATGACTAACCTCCACATTTTAGTGAAACTGTGCATCAGGCTCACGCAGCAAGGCAGAGCTGGAGGTTTGAGTCCATCCATTTGAAGGAGGAGGGCAGGAACACCATAAAGAACGAGGTATTTCACATAAAAAAAAAGTACTTGAGCTAAGGCCAGGCCACCTGAAAGAAAAAATAAAAATAAAAAAGGTCATACCTTAAACAAGTACTGAAATACTTTTAAAATCTGTTAATACTGATTACTTCTAAAGAGCTATCATTCAAAGAACTAAAGCAAGCATCATCAGTGGATGGGATATACAATACCTACTTTTGCAACGGCTATACGACACAAACACATGCAAATATGACTTTAGGCACACACACAAAATAGTACCATCGTTCCAATATGAAGGCATAAGTAAGCATCTGTAGTTCCACTTTCAAAAATCTTTGGACTGTGGGTATTGACTGCTATGAAAAACAAATACTGACTTATGTTGAGCTAGAAATCAGAACATACTGATATAAGCAATGAACATTTACCACAAGGACAATAAATTTTATCTTTGCAAAAAACCCCAAACAACCACCCTTCAGTTGTTCCTCCAGAATAGGTATAAACAATGGTTATCTTCACAGCTTATCCTGACAGTTCCACAAACATCCCGTGTACTGTCAGATTATTTGTGTCCCCCAAAGCACTCACTACAAGATGCCTCCTGCTGCAGCTGAGGCATAGAAGACTGGAACTCCACTTGGCATAATGCTTAAGGTATATTTCGGTTTTTAAAACCCCAGGACAAAGGCCTCCTTAAGGCACTTTAGCTGCTCAATTTCCAAAGAAAAAATTTTAGCAGTGCGTTGGCTCACAGCTTAACCCCAGGCATGGCACAAAATGTACCATCTTGCACAGGTGTGAGATGAAAAAATCATACTGGCTATTCTTAGAGTTATACTCATCTGAGTAACAATCTTGGAACCCATTATAAATAAGCAAGATTATTCATATTAACATTCTAAATGTTTTCTGGTGAGTAAAACTGTATTTGACCAATAATCATATGAAAAAATTCAGTAAAAAAATCAGAGGCCAACACCTTTATAGAAACTGGTCAGAGTTCACTCCTAAAAGTTCCAATAACTTTGGTGAACTATTCCATCTGACAGCTGACATAAATAAAAACTAATCCCAAAGGAGGGAAAGTAAAATTACTATAATTTGGAAGAGTAAAAGAAGTTACAATTGTTACATCTCCTTCCTTTCCAGTGTTTTGCTTTCCTTCACTGATATTAACTAACTTGTTACTTGCCTGAAGTACTTCAGATATTAAATATAATTTTAAAACCTTCCAGCAGACTTCCCTTGGAGACAAAGTTTTCAACCTGACTCCAGCAGTACAAGTCCACAAACATGTAAATAATCTGCGCTTTTTTTGGCAAAACATCCCTTTTGCATTCTGCTGACTAATGATTATACTATGGATGACAATGAAAAGTTAAACCTTAAAAATTCATCTAATGTATAACAACCTAGGGTGAAATTCTGGCACTAATAATGTAAATTGCAAAACTTTTTAGTTTTAATACCATGGTCCACATGCACTATATAAGAAACAGTTGTGCCACACAAGATAAAAATTGATGTTAGAACAAAATACCTAGACATGAAGCTTATGGTATTTTCCGCAGTCATCTAGTATTCAATAACGTTCTCCCCAGAGGAAAACAAACAATCAAAAGCACAATTTGGATGCTAGCCAATTAGCTACACATTAGATTACTGCTAAATCATCTATACAGCCAACTTTCTGCTTTAATTCCCATCTCATTCAGTTTCTCATTTCTTTTCTGACAAATTTCATTGGAGAGCTGAATGCTGACACCCACACAAACCAATTACAAAGATCACAGCTGTCTGTGCACTGGTAAAAGTCAAAATCCTTTGGCTGTGCATGATAGAAAGAGATTTAGAGATACAGATTGCCACTCTTGAGACCCAAAAATCAATACATTTGATTTTAAATACAATGATGAAAGATTCCGAGTTCTTGCATAAAAAGTTATAATATGAATGTTTCATGAAAAAAAAAAGGCATTTTCACCAACTCTAGTAACATACATCTAATTTGTCATGACTGTTAACTAGCAGACAGCTCAACAGCACTGGTATCTTAAAATAAATGTAGATGTCACATCACCAATTGTTACCTGGCATGCACCAGCTACTCAGCATGGGGCAATTCTAAGACTCACAATGCCAGCAATATGAATGTCCCTATCAAAACATACAGGCTAAGTGCTCACTGGTCTTCAACTCATCCCCACTGTGAGAGTGTTCTGGCCACACATGGAAAACTAAGGCAAGATTCCCAGCCACACAACAGCTGGGCTGCACTGGCAACAGGTACAGGCTTTATACCTTCTTGCAGTCCAGCTGCTTTGCATTTGTTCTGTTATAGCACAAAGCAGCCAGAAGTATGCTGCTTCACCTGATTTAAAAACATGAAATAAAAAAAAAAAGAAATTTAAGAGCAATGCAAAGTTTCTCAAATTCATGAACAATATCAGGTAATTTGTTCTCTAGTGTTCGATTTAGAACTGTCGTGGTTTGGCCTCAGCCGGCAACAAAGAACCAGGCAGCTGCTCGTTCAACTCCCACAGCCATGGGAAAAATCAGCAGAAAAAGGCAAAACTTGTGGGTTGAGATAGTGCAGTTTAACAGAACAGCAAAAGGGAAGAGAAAAAAAAACCTACCAAAAAACAATAACACTGATAAAGAGATATGAAGAGGCAATTACAGTACCACCACAAAGCGCATTGACCGGACCTGCACCACCACAGCCCACTCCCAAGTGGCAACTGCTCTCCCCTCCCCGGCTAGCACCTCTTGTAGCCCAGGCATGGCTCACCTGGGATGGACTACCCACCCGCTGCCAGCTTCCGGGGGAAATTAACCCCATCCCTGCCGCAACCAGGACAAGAGCTTAAAAAGAACTTGCACACAAGTATTATCTTAAATTGGAAACAAGCTATATCAAGTGTCTATCAAAAACACACCTAAGCAAAAAGGTATTGCAAAAATGTGATCTTTTTCCCCCAGAATAAATTAATTCAAAAGATTCAGAGTCAAGGTTAATGTTTTTTTAAAACTGAAATGTGTTAAGGGATAAAAAAAATATCAAGTTAAAGAACCCATACAATCTTAAACACATGCACATCAACAGTCAAGCTGTTTGAAGTCCCAGATAAAGTTATCTGACTTACAGAAGTTGATATTTTCAATTTAACATCTTGCATTCCTTAAAATGTTTTAAGTTTTCCTATGCTGTAAAAATGCATTTATAGACCCTCAAATATTTACCTTCCTTAGATTTACTGCAAAACTGCATTTCCTAAGTTTCACAAAGCTTTGTTTCAAGGATAATTAGAATTTAGAATACACAAAGAATTATTTAATTATTTTTTTTTTAGTTTTCATATTCTCAAAACTGTGCATGATATTTTTTGAAATAGGTTATAAACCAGAATATTTTCATAAGTAAGGTACAAAACATTTGGATCCAGGTATTAGAAACTACACTTGTTTTTCTGTCTGTAAACCATTGCCAAAACTCATGGTCAAGAATTGTAACTTAGCAGGCAATTTTATTACAAGCACAACAGCGCCAATTTACTCTTTTTGCAGCTACACTGACCCTATGGCATTAGTGATTGTCAATGCTCATTTCTGTCAAGTACCAGGGCAGGTTCAACTAGAAAACACATAGCAGAGATAAACACGCAGTCATATTTCAAAAGGGTTACTGACACATGGCACAAGTCTAATAGGAAACAGATATTTAAAACAGCTCAGAATGTGGGGCTGTATCATCAAGTTCAAAATACCAGGCTTTAAGGGGTTTATTTACCCCCCCTTTTTTTTTTTTTTAACATGCTTCTTCTCCTATAGAAAAAACTTAGAAGTTATGCAGGGATTCCCTCAAATTAAAATCACCATGAAAGAATATGGCTCTGCACTGGAGCAGATAGGGTACAGATGTGTCTCAACAATAATGCCAACAATCACAAGATGCATCAGAAGTTTCCAGCTCCACTAATCAATCAATAAGAGCATTATTATCGACAAACTTTACACACTGGGTTACAGCATTTTCTTCACAGCAGGGCGCTCCTCCCTAAAAAGAGCCCCAAGACTGGATCTACTATGACCTGCTTAGTTTGGTATTGACCACAGCAGGAGACTACAGCTCACGCTGGGGGAAGCTTTCATCTGAA
This sequence comes from Charadrius vociferus, assembly GCF_000708025.1. Lineage (NCBI taxonomy): Eukaryota > Metazoa > Chordata > Aves > Charadriiformes > Charadriidae > Charadrius > Charadrius vociferus. The sequence continues at coordinate 1,757,611 of NW_009646631.1, forward strand.
CACATGACTACCACAGTGCCAAGTCAACTCCACACGAGCTGCCAGGTGAGCAGAGCTCTGCAGCTATTGCCAGCAATCCCACATACATCATGCTGTGCCAAACTGCACCCCAGTCAGGGATAACCATCCACTCGTACCTGCTACACGCACCTGACCTAATGCAAAAGTGACAACTCAATTCTGACATTCCTGTCTCTAGCCACTGCAAGAGAGCATCGCACAAGAAACATGAAGCGCCCCAAATTTCATTACTTGAACAGAAAACAATGTAATTAATAATTAGGCTCATATTGCTCAGCAGTGTTTTTCAAAAGGAATGATGAAAGAAAAAGAGTACTATAGGGACTTGTGCAGCCCGGCTTCATATCCCAGCCTCCCAGTAGCACACAAAAAGCAAGAAAAATCCTAAAACATATGGAGTGGTGGCAGGGAATTACATAACACAATGTTTGTCCTGGACGCTAAGTGCTTCTTTTTGGACAAAGGTGAATGGACATAAAGAACCCAAATTGAAGTCACTTAAACAAGACTAAACAGCATTTCCAAGCGACTCTTGGTCAAGGCATAGACGGGTCTTTCAGGTTAAAGAAAACCAGAAGTTTTTTCAAGGATACACATGCCTTAAAGCCATGTACTTTGAATTCTCCCAAAATATCTACAGTAGGCATTATGTTCATTAGTAAATACTAGCAGGAAAGAACTTTCTAAATAAATCAAGTTATCATAATGTACTGGTTTTGACTGGGACAGAGTTAATTTTCTTCATAGTCACTAATATGGAGCTATGTTTTGGATTTGTGCTGAAAAGAGCGTTGATAATACAGGCACATTTTCATTATTGCTGAGCAATGCTTACACAGAGTCAATGCCTTTTCTGCTCCTCACACCACTCTGTCAGCAGGTTGGGAGGGGACACAGCCAGGACAGCTGTCCCCAGCTGACCAAAGGGATATTCTATACCATGTGATAGCATCCCCAGCATATAAAGCTGGGGGGAGAAGAAGAAAGGACGTTCAGAGTGATGGTGTTTGTCTTCCCAAGTCACCCTTACACATGATGGAGCCCTGCTTCCCTGGAGATGGCTGAACACCTGCCTGCCCACGGGAAGCAGGGAATGAATTCCTTGTTCTGCTTTGCTTGTGTGCACAGCTTTTGCTTTACCTATTAAACTGTCTTTATCTCAACTCACAAGTTTTTTCTCACTTTACCTTTATGATTCTCTCCCTGATCCCACCAGGGGCAGGAATGAACAAGTGGCTGTGGTGCTTAGTTGCCAGCTGGGGTTAAGCCACAACACCCATGAGGAAAAAAAGTAGTCATAAAATTAGGTTAATTGCCAATACTATCTAGAAGTTTAGCCTGAAGGAAAGCTTATAAAACAAATTTACCTTCCCCCATCTTCTTTCTATACAGCAGTGAACTACCCAATGTTTTAGCTTAGTAAGATTTTATTGTCTTTCTGATTCAAGTTTGTATTTCCACTTTTAAAAACAGACATCAAGATGCCAAATATTTTATCAGATCCTCCTTATCATTATCTTGCAGGATGGGAAAAAAAAAAAAATCTGATTACTCTGTTAGCATTTCATTACCATTTAGACAGATGCACAGACACCCTAATTTCAATAGCAAAACACTGTGTGCTTCTTAAAATGGACTCAGAAATCCATTTCCTATCTATGGGCTTATTAGAAAAAGTGCCACACACATCAAAACCAGCACCATACATCCAACTTACACAGACTACTCTGTAGGTCTCACTTTCCAAGAGGAACTTGCATAACACTTCTTTTAACAAATCAAAACATGAAATCACCAATTACAGATGAAACCAGGTGGTTCTACCTTTGAACAGATCATATTCTAGATTGACTTACATGCTGCTCATAGAAAAATAAATACCCTTTTGGAGTACTACAGCCTAGTTAATAATTAAAGCAATGATAGCTAATTGACACTAACTTGCGCATGCTTCACTAGAACAAACAAATGGCACATGGTTAAGACCAATGCATTAAACCCACAGAACACTCATGACCTTGTATCATACATGCATACATCTCAGATGTACGACCCTACATCAGACACAGCGCTCACAAAGTACATATATACAGATTCCTAGTCAAATATATTTTCACAATGACAGTACCTATTAGTATCCTGAATTAATCCAGTGCAATAATTGTGTTAAGACAATACATTTTCACACAGAATTCTGGCTTTCATCATTCCCTATATCTTGTGACAGCAACATGAAGCTCCGCGTAGATGAGCGGAGATGAATAAATGGTGCTGATTCAGCAGGCTAAATGTGAAGCCTCATAAGGAAAATATAGGCAGTGTTTTTTTAACCTCTGCATTTTCAGAATCAGACTTAAATCACAAATGAAGTAGCACACTCAACATCCATTCCAGTTTCTATATAATAGAATGCACCCCACCAGAGTGAATTTTACCACTGATATTCTATGTTGTCATAGGGGAGAAAAAAATAAATCGCTTATTTCAATTTAAGATCTTTCAAGTAGTGCTGTTGAGCTTCCTGTTACTACATAAGTCAGTGAATTTGTCATTCTGGTACAGAAGCCTGAAGAATATATGTTGGCAAGGATCACCAATCTACCCACCCTTCATTTTTTATTTCTTCTACCAGGCTTCGTTACATACCACATCCAAACATTACTCACTAGCCCAGATGAACCTCTGATCTGGCCCAGTGTGGCTATTCTTCTGGTATGCTGCAGTTCACCAGGATACTGGATCACTGGAATCCATAGTGACTTTTATCATTTGGGCCTGCAAATCTTCATTTTACAGTGTAAAATGTAAAGGCAGCAAATTAGTCTCAATTAACTTTAAAAAGTGAGAAGAATGAATTATCAGGGTTTCCATTACCGTGGAATACGGGTCTTCCTGCTGTGTCATTAATTCTGGAAGTGCCCAGTTCTTTCAGACAATCTGACAGATGCCACTAGGATGAGATGCAGCGCTTACACAAAAACATGGAATTGCTATAAACGCTGCATTTAGTGCTCAAAGTTAAATAAGTACAAATGTTCTGATATTGTTCAATATGCCAATAGCTAACTATTCATAGAAACAATGATTTTTTTGAATTCTAGAAAGTTCTCATTCTCCAAACAATGGCTTCCTGGGATCAATAAATAACAATACTGTGCCGCCCAGCTGACATCTTTACATTAATTCTGCGTTCAGACACTAACATGCCTCCCACAAACTGAAGGGCCATACATATATGGCAAATGGGTACACACAGTTAAAACAAACACTATGGATACAGTCCCACCATATTCTTCATTCTATTCCTGACATGGGACCTAACATTTGGCCAGTCGAAAACCATATTGCTTGCTATCGCCTTGCTTTTTATATAATTCCTACCACAGAAGATGGGCATTGCTGAGAAGGTTTTGAAGCCAAGGTTTGCTGTGAGGACAGGGGTGTCAGCATAAGCAGCTCTGCAAAATAAGCCATTCAGAGGAGAGCAGCAAAGCCCAGCCCATGAGGAACCCTTAATACTGTGCTGTCAGTTGCTCATCATGCCTGGTGAGTCTTGGAGAGCAGTAACATCTTCTGCTGGGAGAGGAGGTGCCACTGGAGCCCATCACATTGAAGGAATAGACAGGCCAGTACAAGAGTCACTGAAGAAACAAGTGCAAGATTTCACATGGATTTTGTGTTGTCCATCATACTATCCAGAGGGCACAGCCAAATGCCTTCCCCAACATCCTGACAGGAAGCAAGATCCCCACTGCCCTATACAGGGAAGAAAGTCTCTGTGGGGGCTAGAGCTATGGGTGATGACTGGAAATAATTTGTACCTGAAGTTAATACTAGAGTTAACATTTGGATATCTAAAAGCACCTCTACCCAAAGCCAGCTCTCACCACCTCCTCTTCCTCCATGCCAGAGACTGAGATTTCCTCCTAGAGGTTATTCTTGCTGCCAAACACAGACCACTGAGGAAACAGAATACAACTGTGTACTCAGCATGAAAGTACACTTTTTTCAGACCCATATGATGCAGCTTTTTGTTAATGCACATAGTATTTGGTCTCCAGTGCGACAGCTTGCTGCAATACAAACATGCAAGTTCAAAGAAGTATGTGCAGAATACTAAAGGAAACAATTTAAGTGTGAGGAGGAATACATGGTAGAAGAAATTCTGACACCTATGCAGCATGTGGGGAGGGGATACCCTGAAAACAGATCCATAATATTTTTCTATTGTACTTAGCCCACATGGAAGATGGGGATGCAACCAGCTTTTTCCTCATAGCACGTGCAGAAATCCTGCTAAGAATCTTCAACATGGAAAAAATTGAATTAAACAATAGATTTTGCACTGTCTAGCTAAAGAGCTTAAATAATGAATGTCCATTTTTTCTTTTAGTGGAGAAGTTCTTCTAAATAATATGAAAAATAGCTTTAAGAAAGCTGCTGCTTTTCGGAGGACCCTCCAGCTAGGACTCCCACCTTTTTTCATTTAAAACCCCCAAAATCCAGGACCCTTAGTGCAACAAGACACTTTCCTACTCATTAAAAAGCTGATGCACAGAGGATGCAACCTGCTCTCTCAGAGCAGGTTGCTATGTACTTCCATAGCTCATTGATCCACACGGCAGGCACGTAAGCTGCCTTTACTGGCACCTGCCAGGCACAAGTTCGAAAGCAAAGGGAGAAGAGTAACCCAGGAAAATAGGGGTGGCCAGGGGAGAATTGATGGTTCTACCTTTACCTGAACTATACCTACGCTGTCTTTAGTCTTCTGCTCACAATTCCCAACGCTCTTATCACCCAGTTAATGACCTTGAAACTTGCCAGGTACTAATATAACCCGCATATTACAGCAATTAAAGAGATTGCACAAATACAATTACAGCAGTTCTTCCACCCATAGTAAAAAAAAAAAAAAATGCAGGAAAGCATGTGCCACATTGCTGTTTATTCAAGAGACAAGCTTTGTCTACCCAGATTACACAGCCAATAAAGAGACTGGAGGATATTCAACAAGCAAGGGTGAAGCAAAGCTACAATGCCCTCTGAGCCTTTAAGACACTATGGTAACACGTGTCACAAGAAACACACAGCCTAGCTGCGTTATCTGGGACAGTAGGTGGCTTGCTTTAGAAAGGGAGAAACACTGTGCTGACTTTGACACGCTCACATTCAGAAGAGTAGGAGAACACACAGAACTAGGCATTTGCAAGTGAACCGGAAGGAATGAGGTAACATAACCTACAGGCCAAGAGTGCTGTTACAGTAATGCAGGCACTGGTTTGTAAAGGGCATGGAGAAGAGAAGAACCTGAACGTTTGACCCAAAAGGATCTTTGGTTTCGTTGCAAAAGGACACAAGTTTAAAAATGTGAAGAGTTTAAAAAACAACCATGCAATTCACAAAATCACAGAATCATAGAATGGTTAGAGTTGGAATGGGCCTTAAAGATCATCTAGTTCCAACCCCCCTGCCATGGGCAGGGACACCTTCCACTAGACCAGGTTGGTCAAAGCTCCATCCAACCTGGCCTTGAACACCTCCAGGGATGGGGCATCCACAACTTCCCTGGGCACATGTACCAACAGCAGCTAATGCATGCAAACAGTAATATTGAAGGCAGCTTGCACCTTTGTTACAGTTAACTACACAGGCATAAAAGCCATACATGAACCACTTTGCATATTGCTGCTTCTAGAAACTCATTTGCCTAATTCCTTCCACATTTGGGAAAATACTTCTCTTACTGCTGGGTAACACATTCTCCTAGGTACAACTTTTTCTTAAGTTTACACCTGTGTACACTCAGTAATGTTACTTCAGGTAACTTTAGCATTTCTGCCTTGTCATTTATGACTGTGTACCTTTATTAATGTTGTACACTGGCATTTTTAAATGATCATTACAACTTAAGGTTTGTTTTGGTTTGCTGAGTTTTTTTTATTTTTTTGCAGTCTCACCTCACAGGAACACCACATGAAGTGATGAAGGACACTGTGTAGCTTCACACTTCTGAGGTGCATATTGACCATCACTGCCCTTAAGATGCCGAGAGCAAAATCTCATAGCACTTTTGTCTTTACCTGCACTGGTGGCATTTATCATCCGTTGTTCAAAGATATCCCAGAAGAAAAATGGAGGAGCAGTTATAATCTCCCTAATTAGAGCTGATTACCGTTGATTGCCAAACAGCCTCATAGCCTTTCCCCCAAGTTTACCAGGCTATCAGGGTAGTCAGGCATCACAATGTAAGTAGATGCTCTGTGCTGTTTTGAAGCTGCTGTAGTTAAATAGGAAACAAAATGAACTAGAAACCCAGCAGTGCAGAAAGGCTAATACACCATGTGGTTAATCCTCCCAAGTCAACAACAAGCTGCTTCCTTGGTCTCAAAACTCTGATGTAATCAGAGATATCTGATGCAATTGGTTTTAATAACACAGAATGCAAAATAAAGGAGGGGAGTGTTTGGCTCTGTACAAGAACTAGCATAGAAGCATGGTAAGATCCATAAGGATCAACAGAAAAATACTATCAGTACCCTTATCGGTGACTTCCTAAAGCAAGTCACAACAGTGGCCTGTCACTCTAAGGAGACCAGTATAATCATTGTGATAAAACTTGCAGAGAAAACATTTTAAGTGACAAACTCCTGCCTCAGAATCTCATTTGAAATATATTTAAATACCTGTTTTCATTACTACAAAGACAAAGCTCAGTGGGAGTAGGGTTACACTTTGAATCCACCTCTCCTAAAAGCAGGGTCTCCCACAGAGGGCTTGTTTCAATTCAAATGAACATATTTTAGTCAGGCAGCTTTCCAATCCAAATTTGCTTTAACACTGCCTTTCATCACTTGTTGCTTTGAGGCATTTTAGCCTTTTCTAATAATTCGTTCAAAATGCATTTTAGTTCTTCGGATATAAGACTTGATTTCGTCAAATAAAGATACAACCTTTTGTCTGGAAAGTAACTCCCCCTCCCCCCCTTTTTTAAGAAATCAACATTGGTACTCCTGAAGGGAGGGAAGAATCCACCACTAACACTAAAGCTGGAATATTTTATCCCTAATTCAATAGCCTTGCCTGCCTTACCAGGTTCCACATGCTCAGTAACACAAAGTGTTTTGTCAGACATACAGACAATACCAGGAGTTAACAGATTTAATTAATCAATGAACTGACATTTATAACAGATACAAACTCAAAATCCACCTTTTAAGCTGTGACTGAGGGAGGAGGGGTAGAATGAACCATGGAGGCAAACCTCTCACTTTCTGCTCTCCATCTGCTCTTGCTCTTTTTTAAACATAAAAATTATAGTTTAAAATATATATTAAGTGTGTGTATATATGCACATAGATACACATACAGAAACAGAGTGCACACGTTGCCCTCTACTGACCAGAGTCCAATACATAAGTGTCCTCCAACACACACTGCTCATCATACATGATCTCCAACTTATGTTTGACAGGACCATACCAGTGTGTGTATCAATTCCTGTTACTTGCTGGTACAGTAAGAGGCACCTCCTTCAGTTCAGCAAACACCAAGGCTTTTTCAGAACCCAGTTTTAAGGCCTGGGGTTTCTCTGCTTTTGTTCCTCCTACCTGGTGATACACATAGCAGGACAGTGGGGGAAAAAAATTTAAAAAAAAAAAAAATCAAACCAACCACATATGCCAGCTGCTTATGGATTAGCCTATGTCTACCTACATACCAGCGCATAGTTAGGCATTTTAATGAAATACCAGGGATCTGGGAAGGGGCAGAAGAGGGGTAAGTCAAGCAGGAAAACAGAGCTGAGAGGCATGGACTGCTACTTTTGGGCCAACCTGTTTGCAATTCCTTCCCTCTACTCTTTTCAGGAGTACTGCCATTTTACCTTTCAACATGAATACAAACTAGAAACATCAAACAGAAGGAGATCAATAGACACCATAATTCTTAACATCTCCCTCCTCCATCCCTACACTAAACAAACTCTTTAAGTGTCCGCTTCTGTGACTTGGGGGAAGGAAGGCACTTTAGACCAAAGTTTAGACACACACTTTAGATCAGAAAAAATATAGAATATTTTTTAATTTAGGAAGTAGCTCAGTAAGTTCAACCGTAAGCTTCTCGGAGGATCTACGTGTTATATTAAGAGGCTGTAGACCACCTTTCTGACAGTGACTGACCATAATGTACTATTCATAAGTACCTACAGATGGACATGAGAGGAGTAGACTGGGGTTCTTGAAGTCGGGGGAGAAGGAAGACTTCTGCTATTGTTTCTATACTCACCCAAGGCCCAGTATGATGCAGCTTCCAAAGGTGGAGCACTGCTGTAGAGAGCATGGATATACATGAGGTGAATCATCAGCTCAGCCAGGCACCACCAAAAGAAAATACGAATTACGCCCACAATTAACATGCTGAGATTGGTCTTCAAACTGAAGGCTTCTTGTCTCCTCATCTAAAGAAGAAATCCAAAGACATTAAATGGCACATAACTGACTGTTTTGCTCAAATATTCATCCTGAGAACTTCTTAAAGTTTCATTTGTTATTCATTACTATTACTAAGGAGACCATTTGACTACACCATTTGGAAATTCCTGACAGTCTTGAGGGAGACTGGTTTGTCCATTCTCAATCTCAGCAAGCAGTAGAAATCAGCAAGAGGCAAAATGTGAACATACACTGCACCAAACTGTTGTAGAAAAGGCCAAGTGCTGTTAACCTTAAAAAAAAAAAAAGCTTCTCATGTCTGCATTCTGTTAATTCCTGTAACTAGATCAACCTCTAGAGATAAGCAAAAATGTTTACAGAAACAGCATCTATAAAGGAGGTTTTCCAAGCAGCAGCCCTACCTAACACAGAAACAATGACTGCTTGCTCTTAAAAATACCTCCAACTTCTGCCAGCTGCATGGGATTGATTATTTGAGGACAGTTCATTTTTCTCCTGTAGCGTTGCCAAGGTCAGCAAGACCTACATGACGTGCTGAGCAAATGACAGTTAAGTGAAAGTCAAATATCAGATAAGACAAGGTTTGCAGTTGACAGGCTTCTCAAGATGCCCCAAACTCTTAAGCTGCTAGCTATAGTAAACACATTGATATACTGTTATTTTACCTTCTTTCCACAGTAAAAGAGAATATGATCAAATAAGAGAAACACGGGATCGCCTAAAAATTTAGTACATTTATCACTCTGTGTGCAACGTTTCCTTCTCTATACTATTATTTTACCTTCTTTCCACAGTAAAAGAGAATATGATCACATAAGAGAAACACAGGATCACCTAAAAATTTAGTACATGTATCACTCTGTGTGTGCAACATTTCCTTCTCTAGTCTCTAACTGGCCACCAAAAACGCATGTACAAGATAAGCAGCCAACCCATCTGCACAGACAAACCCCACCCTCATACTTGAAAGCACACAGTACAGCTAACACAGTTAGCTCTGCTCACTTACAAATGAATCAGGACACTCATTTTGAAGGTTTATTTGTACCAGCTAGATGAAAGCTTGGAGACTACCATTTAATCAAAGGGATTTGCACAACAGGCCTTCAAACCCATGACTAGAATCGCTATACTCTGGTTCAACCCAGAAATTCAACACGGCCATTGATGAAGTGTCTCAGTCTCTCATTTTTGTCTGGCAATGGATGCCAATTGCCAGCATTGGTATTACACTCTTCAGGCCATACAGCAGTTTCTCTGTCTCCATCTCCAGGATCTCTGCTTTCCAGTGTGCTCAACTGGACCACTCAGGTCAGTCTCAGATTCAGTTAAGGGGTTCTGTAGGACTTCCAGTCTCCAGGACTTCTGCTTTACAGTGTGCTCAGCTGGAGCACTCATCTCTGTCTCAGCTTCAGTTAAGGGGTTCTGCAGGTGGTCTTTTCTGATAGCAGCAATAAATACACTGTTTGTATTGCGCACTTTGAATCAACTGTTGGGCACTGCAAACTTCAAAACCATTCTCCACCTTCACCTGTCAAGGCAATAATCTCTGCTCACATAAGAGGTCTGAAAAATGCGCTTCAGCAAACACCAACAAGAAATACATTGTTTGTTCAGTTTGTTCCATCTTCTTTAAGGCTTTAACCAAACCAGTCTGTGCATATTTAACTGAGAACCCACTGCAAATACAGGCATCACGTTTCTCAATCTTCCTTTTTCTCTCACACCAAGCATACAGGTGGTTTTTGCTGAGCCATATCAGGTGAGCTTAGTTTCACTGGAAGACACCCCCCCACCCCCCCCTAATTTTTCCTACCAGCTACCCCCAAGCCACTCTCAACTGAGTCTCATATGTCTTCTGAAACATTCCTTGAAAAAAAAAATCACCTCCCTCTGCTAGGGGTTCAGAAATACAGGTGGAACTTAACACGCTTCAGAAGCTACAAAGCAATAAACAGTAAAAAAATAAATTACCTCAGTTTCTATGCAAGTCTATGCGGACTTTTCCTACAACATCCAGCCCAGGATAACAACATTCAGCCTTGCATCTTCCAAAGCTACTGAAGACAAATGAGCATAGGACTTGTCACTCAGGGGTCCACCAGAATCTCAGTTTTCACTTTCATTAAGCCCAGTCTATTCGCTGTGGCTTCAACAGAAAATTTCCAACTATAAAAAGAAGCAAGCAATGCCTAGGCTTCTATACATAAACTGAAAAAGCTTTATGGTTTATGGTTTGAAACATCCACTTATCCACTTTATCCCAATGATGTTAGCTATGTACATCACGGGTGGTGATTTCACTACTGAAAGTGTGCAAGAAAATAAGGAAAGCAGTAAAGCATGGAAATGTGGGGTTTTCCCCTGTCATATAGAAGCAGGTTTGAAAAGCAGTTTGCAAGGTGCTAGAAAAAACACACGCAGTAAGATAGGTAAGTCTTTCACATTAAAGGAGCTGCTCAGCTTGCCAAAGTCTGAAGAAAAGTGTTCCAAGTAAATCATGAGTTGTTTTCACACCAACACAAGGGGAAACTGCGGTCTTTGGGAATTCCCAATACAAATCAGCAGCTTTCTGTGACTCCGAAATCTGTTTCAGAGTTAATAGCCAGCTGCTGCTGAAAATGTTAATTTATTCCGCCTGATGGAGGAAAGGAAAACAAAAATCCAGTCCAGCAGATACATGCTAAAATTATGACACTCTCCAAATGTAACAACATGTGTCTTTGGCTCCCTGGTTGAAAGGATTAATCTGATGTCAGACAAAAAGACATCCTGTAAAGTAGAAGCACTTGGGGAGAAAGGTTTGCTTTAAAGTTAAGGTTTGCCTTAAAGCTGATAACCAGGATACAATCAAATTCCCAATGCTACTCTTGAAACTGTCCAGACTTCACATTTCAGTAACATTATTAGATGTTTTCAAAATTATGCAGAAGATAGCTTTAGACACAAACAATTCTTAATCTCCAAGGACTAAGTAAAAATTGTAATCCTTCAAATCACTAGTAGGGAGGAAAAATATTATAGAATAAGTTATAGATATTTTTACTGAAGTCAAAACATGCATGAAAACTCCTTTTCTGTAGACTTTTCCCAAAATATCTCATCGAGAGAAAAATATTTATTTCAGAAGGAAATAGAGATCAGAGTCTCATAGAGAAGATTAATCATCCAGCCTTCAAAAACTATTTTGCTTTCTTTCCATGTTCTCTAACACTGGTACCTAATCAACCTCTCTCCACCTAAGCATTAGATACAAAGATTTATTTTGACAATGTATTTTGACTGTATATATTCTCAATGTTAGTTACCAGCCTCATGAGAGTTCAGTATTATGCCACAGCTGGCATCCAAGCATGAATACCCTAAACTGGTTTTACCTACAGCCTTTCCTTTTGCATGCAGTGTACTTCAACACTTACAGAGAAAAGGACGATAGATACAGACTACCATCAGGAACACCTTCTGCTTTAAAGTCTCATCAGTATCAATTTTTGTCAAGTAGGTAACTAGAAAAACAAATAGAAACTCAGACTTACCTGTAAACTACATTATGAAACGCACCATTAAGACAGCATCTCAAGGAAAACTGGATGAAGTTGTCTACCTTACATTTTCTTATGTTTGGTATTAAAATCTCTCAAGATAAGGAAAAAAAAAAAATCAACCTATCATGCTTCAATCTGTTCCTTAAAGTACAGGGTTTGTGTCTAGATTTGGCACCTGAAGAGATTACCATCCATTTCAATAGTTCATCACACAATTCACCCACGACACAGATGCACTGAAAAATCAGTAATTGTGTGATCTTAAAAACACTGTTACCTGCTTACTGAATTCATCAAAGTTCATAAGGGGCCCATTGTGGAATGTGGGATAATAAAACACATATGCCAGCATCCACAGGAACGAGTGGGATGACTTCTGGGCAGGTCCACGCCAGCAGTATTCCAGGCTGAAGCTGGTGCAAAAGAGGCAGCGGACAGACACAGTGAAGAGCAGCAGATAATACTCGTTTTCAGTGTCATACCACTTTCTCTGCAAGACAAAACAACGCCAGATCACAATGATGCAATGCTGGGCTTTCTATATAGCAAGACAGCAATGTCTACCCAGATCCTAACTTTCAGGCTCAACAGCAGCAGCAAGCAACTAAAGCAAACAGCAGCTGGAATAAGCATCTGAAGTGAACAGCAGTAATGTATGAAAAACAAGCACTGGCTGTTGATGGAGAAAGGGCCTCCAGACCTACTGCCACCAGCATAAAGATACAACAGCTTGATTTCAGAAACATATTAGGTTGTGAAGAACTATGACAGCAGGAGAGCTTTTCTTGCAGTAACGCTATTATCTCCCTCAGATTTGGTCCAGTAATACAATATCCAAACCAGCTGGCAACACTACTGACAGCCAAGGGACTGCTAGGGCTGAGGGCAAGGCTGCAGTTCAGATCTGAAGAGAATCAGTCACTCCTGGGGAAGCTTGAGTCTGGAAAGACATTACTGACCCTTTACCTAGTTTTTGACACTCCCCATCACACCTGTTTCCAACAACAAAAACACATCATCACTTAAAACTTGGGAACACCAGCAAACGTAGTCTGGCTGATTACATTTGTATTGCAGTGAGTCCTTTCCTTCTCTCAGCCATACACAAATCTGTCTACATCGTATGAAGAAACGCTACCCACTCCTCTCCCTGAACATTAGGGCAATAAACCTTACAAGATACGCCGAGTTTTTTACCCTTAGTCAAAGTAAATGCAAAAAGGACATTTCGTGACAACCAAACAGCAGTTTCTCTAAAATCTGTACTGCCCAGCAAAAGCCATTAGAGAAAGAGCAAAAGCCCAAAATTTGTACCAACCAGTTGTGAGCAAGCAATCAACTCATTTGGTACAAACCAAAGTGCTAGAGAAACAGTCCCCCTTTTCCACGCAGAAGACTGCAGTCACCAATAAGGTATGGTCAGGCTTGACTATGCAACTCCTGGATATGAACTCATAAATTCAGCACTTAAAGTTGATATGATTGCAGCTCCAAAGAATAAGAAATGTGTTTACTAGAGCACTAGTAAAGTATTACCATACTCCAGCTCTACTTAATACTACTTATGCATAAAGGCAAATACTTTAATGTCAATGCACCGGGCAACATGATTGAGAAATATGACTTTTCTAACTAGAGAAGCTCCAGCATGAGTCACTGCAGCTCTACTGCCTAAAGATTTTCAAGCCAACTTCTGCTTACATCAACTGAAGGGACAGTACTCCATAGATAGCTGCAGCAATGGACTAACACCACCATAATTAATTTGATGCTTAGTTAGTCCTTGTCACATTACCTTGGCTTCTTCCACAGCTGGTATGCGTAAAGTGGATAGCAGGATAAGGGAGCACAACCATGTCAGGAGTGACAGCTGAAACTGAGCCACAGCAAATGAAATAGTTGCATGTAACAAAATGACAGCAAAGCCCTTGATTCCCAGTAACAACCAGCAGGCAGCCATTCCATAAACCATCAAGCACCATGGTTTATACTGTTAGAAAAAAGAAAAAAAAAAAGACCAATTTTTAGTTTGATCATTTCTAAAGAAAAAAAAAGCACTCAGTATCTGTGCTGTCCTACACAGGGTCTATAGCAGAAACAAATGTAGTCAACAAGGTTAAGAACACATATGAAACAACAGAAGGAAACCCAACTGTATCCATGAAGATGGAAGGGAAGGGGTTTCTGTAGCAACGTGTGTGAAATTCAGACCCCCCTGATGTGGAGGAGAACATAACCTCCTCCTTTCCTTCCCCAAACTAGCAGGTGTGACACCACATGCCAGTCATTTCCCACAATCACACAATCATTGAGCCAAATGCCAAAACCCAAACAGTCATCACTTCAGTCTTGGAAAGGAATAACCATAGCCTTCTTTTGTGCACAGGTCAAATGACACTGGTTAACGGTTCACAACAAAGCACAGGTTTTCATGGGCTGGAGGCTGAAGTCTCCAAACACTAAGGCAACCAACCTACTCCCTGTCACCTGTGCATTGTTACAGACCCACTCACACAATTCACCCCACAGAATGGGATTTCCCACACTAATTAGCCTCAGTGCCAAGTTTCCCATGCCCAAAGTAAACTGAAACCCACAGAAACTCCCTGCTGTGAAGAAAATCCATACGTACCTTCTCCACCAAGAGCCTGGACACTTGCGATACCAGCAGGTGACCACCCAGAAGCCACAGTATTCGTTCCCTTCCCCATTCAATCCAGTAGCTCCACTCAAAGTCCATGGGGTCCTGGAGCAGCAAGGGAACAGGTCAGTATGTGTACCTGGCCATAAAAGCATACTCTTACAGGACAAGGAAAACATCTCCATAACACACCAAGTCTGTTACCCAACACCACAGAATTCAGCATCTGGGGAACATCTTGCTTCAGCAGTGCAGTCTGATCACTTACAGCAGTGAGCTCCAACAGCTCCACTTTGACTTCCCGCAGTGTGAAATTCAGAAAAAGAGCTTTAGATGGTGGTGTGGCTCCTAAACCCCACACTAACACTGAACCTGATCAAGCAGCGATCACTGCCATGGAAGTTTTCTAACCACAAAGAAGGCAGGGAGGCATGTCCCCACACACCCATCCTCCCTGGGACATGTGGAACAGGCTGGTGACTACACAGAGACACAGCCTGGAACAAGAGTCCCACTTCTCAGGGCTTCCCAGTCCAACACCTTGCTTCGGTTCCCCATCAGGAAGCTTCTTGGAAAACAACAAATTAGTCTGCTACTGCTGTTCCTGACCATCTCTTCAAACCCAACAAATTCACCTCTGCTTGCCGTGACCCTTTTAATTTTAGGATTTTTTTTTCCCATTTAGAAAGAAAAAAAAACAAACCAAAACCGTTTTGGACTACACTTAACCCATGCAAATTTTAGCCAGGAATTTTTCTTTTTTCAACTTCTGTCAGCCTTTTAAGAAAAATATTTTAAGAAAGGCGACAGAGAAGCAGAGCACCACCTTCCCTGTGCATGCTGCTCACCTCTCCTGAGGGATTCAGAGAGCAACTCTGCTCTCTTGGAAGACCAAGAGCTTGGGTGAAAAGGCACCTTACCAGAATAGAAGTTTCACTCCCTGTTTCAACAAAGCCTAGGTGGGATCAGATGAAGTCAGGTCAGCTGGAGATTGCAGTGACACAGGATTTTTATCTAAATTAGGTAAGAGGAATCAGTTGGCAGCCCTGTCCCTGATACAGAGCCCCACTAAAAGTTCATCTTCACAATTGCTTTATGACTTTCTTGAAAGGACATGTCAAGGGTCCCTTAGCAGCAGTGATGGTGGGACTAAACACCAAAATACTTCCACAGATATGCATTCCTGGTCTTGTGTAAATCCTCAATATTAGTTGCATTTCTTCAAAAGGATGTGAGGTCAAAAGCAAAACAAGGTGTGGGGGGGTGGTGGTTGTTCTTTGGTTTGGAGTAGAGGGGTGCTAGTTTTTGTTTTTTTTTTTTTTTTTTTTTTTTTTTTTTTAAGACCAATCACATTTCTTTAAGCCCTTATGCCTCAAAAACCTGTTCTCCTCTATGCTGGACTACAGGCCAACCAAGAGGAAAATGTGTGTTCACTAATGTTAAGTATTATCCAAACCACCCAGTGACAGGAAAAGGGGGGAAAAGGCCACAGGAAGTGTCAAGTGTGATCATAGCTTTTAAGGCCAAACAGTAAAACAGAAGGTTATTCAGTGATGTAACAAATGAGAAACACTTAGGCCAGGAATCAAGAAGTGAAATAAAACTTGGATTGCGATTCTTAGATCTAGACACACCTGGCAATTTCATCTTCCTCATTAGAAACAGACTAAAATTAACTACGAATATCCAGATCTTCAAAGTTACTACAAACCTCTGATGCTAAATCAGAAGCTTGGGTGAGCAAAGGGCACAGAGACACGATGTTCACGTTACTGACACAAAATAAAAGATGCAGTCACACATCCTACCTTTTTGAGGCCTTGAAAGAGAGTCCCTGGTTCCAGCCCAAACCTTCTGTCCATCGCAACTTCATACTCTGCAGAGACAAGCAAACCTTTGCTAAGGATCCAGCAGCCAGGGCAGGGAGTCAGGGATGGGGCCTCTGCTGCTCAAGAACAACACGTTTCCACATTGCCTCTGCTGATGGAGACACTCGGAGCCAGAGAAGTGCACATCAGCATGTCACTGCTCACCAGGCAAACCACCCAACTGGGCCACGGCTCTGCCCCACAGCAAAGGCAAAGCCACTGAATTGCCCAGAACCTGTGCTTTGATTCCCCCTTGCAACAAGGGCAGTAGCAGGCAGCAACCAACCTTCTACCACACAGAACCTGCACTAATCCTCATTTCTCCTTTCAGGGCCGCCTGGTTTCTCCTACAGGAGCAGAAGGGACACACAGACCTGACAGTGACCAATACAGCCACAGCAGGGCAAAGCCACTCAGAGATGCTGCCTCCAGAGTCCATTCCCATGCAGCTTTTTGCCACCTCCCCAAAAGATGTGCTGCACACATGGGTGCACAGCCCCATACCCATTTACCCAGCACTTCCTTCACTGCTCTGCAAGTGCCTTTCTGGCACTCCTGTTCTTCCCTTAAGCTCTTTTGAGAGCCAGCTAGGGTCATTAATGTAGAACACCTTGCTGATTAAAGCCCAACAGGATGCATTACACGTTTCCCTAATGAGCCCTTCTAACTAGCTATACTTTTATTAGATAATACCCTTTTCATTTCCCTTAAGATACCAATGTGCCAGAACACAGCTTCTTGTCATCTACAAATTGTATTTAAATTGTTTAAAACCCCACCCTTCCTTTACACTGCACAGCCCCACTGAACCAAAACCAAGCCACTGTAGCAGCTACCAAGAAAGAGGTTACACAAGGCACTGGTGCATGTTTGGAAACAAACTGACCCCAAAGCTGCACCGACAACCCAGCAGAGGAGCCCCAGAGCTTCAGGCCCCACCTGCCCTGGGACTTTCCAGGTTCAATCCCCAGCAAGCACCATCAGGAGGCACACCTGCTTCTGAACCACCCACCTCCAAGGGGCTGCAGGTGAGACCGTTCAAGACTAGGCAGGAAAAACAAAACAAAACAACAAAACAATTCAGAGCCAACATTCCTGCAATTCCCCCATTTGAGTAGCTGAGCTTCAGAGACCTCCCTCATCTTTTCCCCTGACAGCCGAGTGGCAGGTCACTAGTGCCGAGAGCCTTCCCAGCACTCAAGGTAGAAGAGCCTTGGGAAAAGCTCCCTGCCCAGCTGGCACCTTCCTCACGCAGGACTGGTTTGCAGCCAGGAAGAGGCTCAGGCACTCCTTGCAGAAGAGCAAAGTAGAAACCAACCCTGAGAGGACAACTCAAGCCGAGCAGCCCTGCCAGCCACGGGCTGGAAGCACCGCGGGAGCGAGCGACCACATCCGCACCGCAGACTTACTTTGAGACACTTGGTGCGCTTCGTAGAAAGCATAGAAGTGAGAGCCCACGGCGAGCAGCCCGTAGAGGCACATCTCCCAGGCCGGCAGCAGCATCGGCCCGGGGGCTGCTCCCCCGCCCCCCGGCAGCCCCCGCCGGCCGCCTCCCTGCGGGAAAAGAGAGGACGGGAGAGGTTTCCCTGCGGAAGACGGACGGGCAGCGGGACACACCGCACCGGGCACCGCACGCCAGGCCCTCGGTGCGGGACCCGGGCGGGCCGGGCAGCGGCCACCGAACGCGCCTCAGGCCCCGGCACTGCCGGGGCCCTGCGGCGAGGCGGGC
>NW_009646631.1:1776304-1811576 GCF_000708025.1 Charadrius vociferus
CGGCTGCGGCTGCGACCCGGCAAGCGACACATGCCTGGAGAGCTGCAGCGCAATTCGTGGGCTGAGAAACGGACTGAGAAATGGTGGTGTCCTTCAGGGGTCGGTGTTGGGACCAGCACTGTTCAATATCTTCATCCATGACATAGCGGGATCGAGCGCACCCTCAGCAAGTTTGCAGGTGACACCAAGCTGAGTGGTGTGGCTGAGGTGCCTGAGGGACGGGATGCCATCCAGAGAAACCTGGGCAGGGTTGAGAAGTGGTCCCTCGTGAACTTCATGAGGTTCAACAAGGCCAAGTGCAGGGTCCGGCATCTGCATCAGCACATCCCCCTGTGTACCAACACAGGCTGGGGGATTGAAGGGATTGAGAGCAGCCCAGCCAAGAAGGACCTGGGGGTACTGGTGGATGAAAAACTGGACATGAGCTGGCAATGTGTACTCACAGCCCAGAAAGCCAACCACATCCTGGGCTGCATCAAAAGAAGCATGCCCAGCAGGTCGAGGGAGGGGATTCTGCCCCTCTACTCTGGTGAGACCCCACCTGGAGTACTGCATCCAGCTCTGGACCCCCCAACATGAGAAGGACATGGACCTGCTAGAGCGAGTCCAGAGGAGGGCCACAAAGGAGATCAGAGGGCTGGAGCACCTCTCCTATAAGGACAGGCTGAGGGAGCTGGGGTTGTTCAGCCTGAGGAAGAGAAGGCTCCATGGAGACTTTACAGCAGCCTTTCAGTACTTAAAGGGGGCTTATAAGAAGGATGGGGACAGACTTTTTAGTAGGGCCTGTTGTGATAAGACAAGGGGCAATGGTTTTAAACTAAAAGAGGGTATATTTAGACTAGATAGAAGGAAAAAAAATTTACAGTGAGGATGGTGAAACACTGGAACAGGTTGCCCAGAGAGGTGGTAGATGCCCCATCCCTGGTCAGGTTGGATGGGTGAGCAACCTGATCTAGCTGAAGATGTCCCTGCTTATTGCAGGGGGTTTGGACTAGGTGATCTTTAAAGGTCCCTTCCAACCCAAACTATTCTATGATTTTATGAAACATCATTGTCTTTGGGCATGAAATGTGCAATGCAGGTCTGCTTATATCTGCTAAGAACCTGTCAGTTTGCTTATATCAAATGCATGAACCATTTGGGTAAGAAGTTACCATTCTGGTCTGTGTTTCCATAGCGTTTATCATGACCTGACTGCAGATGCAGGCACCCTGACAGCTGAGGGGTTGTAAGAGAGTATAATTCGTATAAGGGCTTCCTGGGAAAACGGTGCCAGCTTCACTGTTTTACACAGGAACTGGGACAAGCCACAGGGAGGGCACTGGGAAACAGTCAAATGCTGCAAGGAAGGGTAAAAACACAGACATATTCTTCAACATATCAGTCTCTGAAAAGTTGGTCCAAGAGATGTTGTGTAAATTAATGCTGAAGTAAAAGTGAAGGATTGTATTCAGACCAAAAGGATGTCCATAGCAGACTCTCACAGACATTTTTTCCCCCTCCTGGAGTGCAAGGTACCTGATGCAGGGACACTGTTTTTACAAGCATCATGACATAACTTGACAAATTAGCAGGTCCAAAGAGCACCACCAAAGCAGGAACATGGGGCTGGAAGTGCTGGTGCTGACAACCACCTCATGAATCAACATGCAGTTTCGCAAGGGGAGAGGGTTCCCTCCTCTTGACACTTCAGACACAGCTAATGAACCTCACTACTCTTAGTGTTAAAAACACATTGACTTTACAGCCCAAAATGTTTGGGCAATTTATGCTCATCTGATCTTGCACCACGTGACTTTTATCCCTTTCTATTGTTGACATCAGTGATGTCATTTTTTAATGGGGGAAACATTTCATATCCTTTTGTGGATGTTGTCTTGCTGGATCTTTTAAGTTCCTCTTTTAAATAGGGTTTCACTTCCCTTGATCACCTTGAGGCCTTCTTTGTGTATTCAAATTTCTCTTTCCTCATCTTGGAATGCCAGCCTTGTGTCTGATGCTCCAGGTGAAGTCTCGCCGGTACAAGGGGTTAAGTCTTCCCTATCTGAACCAGACACGCATATCCTGATGTCTCCAAGAATCACATCTGTCCATCAGAGCCACGTGGTGGTCTCTAATAATTTTGCCTTTTGCCTCCAATTTTTCTTCCCATCTGTGTTTGTCAGGCAATGACTCACCTTCAGTTTATGGTGTCAATTTTGATAGCCCCTAGGTGCAAGATATAGTATTTGCTCTGTGGAACTGCTGTAAAATCTCAAGGTCAGGTACGTTCTCCTCTATGATATCCAGATCCTCTTCTCTGCTGACAGGGCTTCCCCAATTTTGCCCTCAGCAGGTTAGTCAGTACCTTCTCCCCACAAAAAAATATGACACCACCTGCATAACAGTACCAGAACAGCACTCCTGAATTTGTAAAAACATTCCCACAGCACTGCAGCCGAGTTATGGCCACTAAGGGTCAGCAGAGCTTGGGTTTTCCTGCAGTTTTGTGGTTTCTGGTCAACAGTCTGAAGTCGGTAAGGCAGCAGGCCCTCTAGATGGCTGCATAACACAAACAGTATGCACGCAGGAGCGGTACTGCAGCTTCAAAAAGGGAAAAGGTATAACAAGTTACAGTTTTTACATCAGATTATACTGAAAAGGACATCTTTGTCATTAGTTATGTGTTGAAACCCAGGAGCCCAAGCGTTCTCTGTGACCAAGTGAGCAGCTGCCCTTCCACAAAGGTCACTTCCAAGCCCATGGAGCAGGAACACTGACAAACTCTGACAACAGTACCAGCTGGAGGGTCTCACTGCCTGGACTTCTACATTAGATGATTTATTTTTTTTCCCCACCCTTATTCAAATAATTTTATATAGTAAAATGTGACAAGAATCTCAATGAATGACCTTGCAAGACTAGCTGTAAACTAAGCTGCTGAACATCACTGGCATGAACATCTACGCATTGACACGGCCCTCAGTATTTTAAGACGGCATGAATAAAAAGTGAGTCCTGATGGTGTTATCATCACTGACAGGCATTGGAGGAACCTGAGAGCAAAAACCCTAGAAAAGTGGAAGCAGAAAGCCCCGCTTCTCATTGATCAGCAAGGAAGTAAGGTTTTTTAAACGTCTCTTGCCCTGTGAGCCAGCAGCTGCACAGGCCTGGCAGCCTCTTCAAAGCATCTGCCCTTTGGGAAGAAGGTGGTGTGAAACCCACCTGTGCAGTGGGTTTCTCTGAGGCCAAAAAAGCAATCCACCTTGGGCAGAATGATCATTTGTGATGGTAGAGGTGTCTCTCTGGCACAAATTGAGAGCATCGCTTCTGCTTGAATGTTTGTACCACTCTTACTCTGCCAGAATGGCTACAGAGTGCAGAGGCAACACCCTGCCAAAGAGGACCATGTCCATCTTCACTACTGGGAGCCAGCAGGAAGGCATCCAGTCCCTACCATGGCCTTGATGAACAGTGGAGGGTGCAGTGCCAGTATCTTGCAGATCAGTTCAAGCATCGCTAGAAGAGAGTCCATTTCCAGCAGACGTTTGTGTCCACTTTTTTTATTTCCATTTTTTCTGAAGCTGGTACCACATCTAAGTTGGAAGCGTTGGGTTTTGACTGTGAAGTTCAAATGCTGCTTGGTGAGAGTGTCCCTTTCTTATGTGATTAGCTATAGATACGATCATTAGAGACTTAAGCAAATGATTTCAGAATCAAGGAGAGCAGATGTAGCAGGAGGCCTTTTAAAAGGACCCTTACTATTGCCTTTCTATGCAAATTCTTCTGAGGTGAGCTTCTTAACAGAACTCTCCTAGTGCCTCATCATGGCCATGGGGACAGGGCAGGGTGGGGCCATAAAAGGCAATGAGGTGGGTGACTGAAGCATTCTGCAGTTGGGAAAGTAAACCAAAGCTTGCATTTTGAGGAAACCCTTTTTTTCAACTTGTCATTTGTTTCACATGTGGTTAAGAAGTCAAAATGAGTATTTATGAATCCAGCAGTGGAGTCCTCAGGCAGGCTAAAGCATAGGGCTTCTCACTGCTTTTCTGAGTATAAAGTCCCCCTGGGAATTACAAGCGGTGCCCTCGAGCTTTCCATCACAGGTTGATATCTCACAGCATTGAACCAAGCCTCTTGTTTTCCTTCATCCTCTGGAAATCACACAGTAATGCCCCCTGCGTGCAACATCTGAATGACGGGACACAATCAGCACCCACTGAGACTCAGCAGGTTAGGTCAGCAGCAGACAAGAGGATGAACTATGTATATTTAGACGAAATCACAAGTATGACAAGAAATCTCCACATAGCAAAACAGCAGTATTTAAATGGGGAGAGTCAGAAATATGAAAGGTGTGGTATTTACAAAGAGAGCCAAGTGAGTCTTCCAATAGCCAAGTTAAATATGACACAACTGAGGTTAATGTGAACCCTCCCTCCAGAGATCTCAGGCATGGAGTTATGGACTCTAGGGAGATAACGTGCAAGTTTGCCCTTTTCTTCTTGTTTGGCTTGGCTTAATGAAAAGTGAACATTACACTAAATTGATCAGCATTGCAAATAGCCCCATCTTTACAGGTTCCTCTCTCCTCTGACCCCCAACGCTGAAACTGGCTCTTTGTGAATTGCCAAGCACTTTTTTTCCCATCACCTTTAGCTGTATCTATGTAGATATTGTTTACAAAGAGATCCTTGCAATGGTAAAGTTAGTACTGCTGTGCATGCAGATAAAATAATTTTCCTGACTTCCTTTTAATGAATCCCTCGCATCTTTGGGAACTTGTTTCATGCTCTGAAGCTGGAAAATTACTATTATGCTTCTGACTGGGGATTCACAAAATTACTTTCGGAAAAAATACATTAAATTCATGCAATATTGTAACTAAGCAGCTCACTGTTGGATTCACGCAGAACATCTCAGAGACTTCTTTGTCAATACACTACCTGCTTTGCTTAACTAAAGCCCTGAAAACCATGGCTCCTGGTCAGAGCCTTTTAATGGATTTCTTTTCTGATTACCCATTCTTCCTTCCAACGAAAGCAGTATTGTAAGCAAAGTCATACAGCCTTGCTCTCACCATGGATGTAGGGTCCACTTGTGCACGGTTACTGTAGATGGGGTGAAGTTCCACTGTGCTACCTTGATCATGTCTGAGTCTTGGTTAATCATGCTTGAGTCTTAGTTTCTAAGTAGTCAGCTGTTAAACACAAAGGGTGGTGGGTTTTTTTTATTTTTTCAGACAATATTCCTTAGACGTTGTCTAGCTTTAAGTGTGAAATGATGGGGGTTAAGGGGATGGTGAGTCAACTCCTACATACCTTAGCCATCATATTGAAATCTCCCATGATTCCTGGTGAGGAAGTGGATAATCCACTACTGGAGTATTTAAACACCTCAGTATTTCAGTATCTCAGTCATCCTTGGGCAGAATGGATGATCCAGTCCAAACATGGGAGAAGGGGTTCTTCAAAAAAATCCCTACTTCATGTATTATTTTTCCTTACCATTTTTAAGTAATAGTGGAATGAAATTTAGAAAAAAGGCCAGATGACAGCCAGCTCACTCAATTATAATTTACATTATTATGAACGATGGCAAGACTCCCACCTGACCTCCAACAGGGCAAGTAACTGACAAAATGTAAGTAATCCAAAAGGTGGTTTAAATTTAGTTATACTGAGGTTGTAAATCAGATGCAAATCTCATTCTATCATATCACATTATACATGTCTTTTTCAGTGGCATAAGAAATTACTCCTATCTGTGCACATCTATATTTAATCCATAGCTACATTCCTGAAAACATTGCCTTTTTTAATCAGTTCAGTGAATGGAATAAATGTAGCAAAAAAATAGATTACTATATGATAATTGACAAAAAAAATTCAGACAGAACGCTCTCTCCCTGCCTACTGAGCAAATTTTCTAAACTCTCCATCTCTTCACATCGCTTCGCTATATGAACAGCCAGTAAAGGATCATTTCAGCTACCACAACCACCTGTATTTTACTGATTTATCCCTTACTTCCTATTGTTTGCCATATCTTTGTGACAGAGTGGGAATACATTCCAGGTTGATTATTTCTGTTTGGCAGAATGTTTTTCTTTTGTCTTTTTAAGGTCTGTGAAACTAAGAGGACTCAGTGGAGCTGACTGTTCGCAACATCACAAATGGAGCCAATACAGCCCTGTCTGGACAGAACCAGCAGAGGACTTGGAATCTTCACCCTTATAGCAATCAGGCAAAGGTATACACCTCAGTCTTTTATTTCAACTTTCTGGTAGAAATATTATTTCTTAAAAACATTTCAAAGTGGATCGGATACATTCTGATACCCTTTATGAACGGGTTTTGCTACATCATGAGCAATGCCAGTATTTTCCTTATTATTCAGGCTACCCTCTCTTTAGGGACTTTTTCTTCCATAACTGTGTGGGGCCTAGTCAATGATGCCTTAATTGCCAATTGTTCATTCTAAGCCCTACTACAACACAGTTATTAAAAAGTCACTGAATACTAAAGTTAATGCAAGTGTATTCATGGCCACAGTCACGCATGCTCCTTGGCTACCTGGGGCATTTGTGGCCTTATGGATGCAGGATCCTTTTTCCTTTACACATATGCATACTTAGATCAGTCTGTACCTTCCTCCACATTGTACTGTAAATAAAAAGCTTATAGCTGGTTTCCTACCTGAATACATGGATGACATCTTAAGAACTAAGCTAACATTATATTACTGGTCAGGAGAAGCCTTCCTCTAAGGATATTTCAGAAAACAAATGCTTTTGTATGTTTTATCTAAGAAGCTTTCTTGCTTTGTGCATTGACTTCCTCCTAATTTGTCTCCATTTTATGTTTTGCCTTTCCTTGAAGAGAGGGCAGTACTCCAGGATGGGCTTCCAAGTCACAAAAAACCTGACTTTAGGATGCAGACATCTTCTATTTTGCTTCTGTCTTTAGGTAACAGGCCATTAAAGTATATAAATGACAAGAAGTGCTCTGTCATACTTGAATCATTTTGTAGATTGTTCTTGAAATTACGCCTTTCAATAGGAAAAAGCATTCAAAATGTCTCTTTGTGCCTGTGCAAAATGCCAGCAACATCTCACCCTTTGCAGATAATCTCTTCATATAACGGTGCTAAAATATTAGCAAAAATTGCATTTAACTCATAAATATTTACAGCTCTTTGAAATGCCAAAATTTTGCTCTGCAACTAGCACAAATCAACTGAGTAACATTGTGTACAATAAAAAAGTGGGTCACTGCCAACTGTGGCTTATAACTGCAACATGATTTGCAAATACATCAAATTGCCGCCTCAGGACAAGGTGCTGCTTTCAGTGCACAATGTCTTCATTGACAACTGTAGTTTTGGAATAGGTTTCAAATCTCACGTCGACCCTGAACTGCCATAATCTTCCTGCCTTAACAAGAAGAGGATTCCCCTCTTTAAAAAAACCACCACCTTGACACAGAAAATGAACTGAATAAGGACCAGCCCATCCAAATGTTGCAAGCACTGCAAGACAGATCTTCCTCTAGGCTGCCTGGAGGAGACAACTGAGAGTCACCATCTCTGGACAGTGGTTTACACAGATGAGTCAATGGAGATTTAGAGGAAAGTACAAAACCAATTGTATGGAACACCAAAACCCAGAAAAAATCCTTTCCCTCGTGAGTGTCCCAGATATTAGGTACAGCGCCACACTTGCACTTTTTTCTGGTTTTGGCCCCAAGTATCCTGCGTTCATTTTTTTTGTCAGGTGATAGCCCTTCCATGGAAAAGTGGAGAGCTCTCTTTCCCCACCTCATTGTTTTTCATGAGCTCATTTCTATTATGGAGACAGGTGGAAACTCTGAGGCTGAAGACAATACAAGATCTGTCACTACCACATCCTGAGATTTGCTCTGAGCTTTAGGTTGTGCCAGAGGGGACCAACCATTTGCATTTTAAATAGAAAGCGGTGATGGCTGCCTTGAGCGTGTGGAGAGCAGGACCTGCTCTGGCTGCTGGGGCAAGCATACGCCGAGCTGCCCTTGGGTAGTACAGAGGAACCGTCACTGAACTCAGAGACACCCTACAAGTTTTCACAGCACTCCCTGGGACACATGGAGTCTGCACAAAAAATAAAGAAGAGCTCCAGGTGCTTGAAGATATTTTGGGCCTAACAGGGGAATTTAAGATCAATTCAGCACCACTGGCATTAAGTGGTTTTAAGTGGCAGTGTTCAGTTAGGGACCTCCAGTTTAGCCGATTTCTGGTTTAGATGCCTGTCCTTCTTTGAAATTAGCCCGTCGTTTAACCAACCGTTCACAGCCTTTTCTCCAGAAGTGAGACCTGGCTCAGCTACCCTCATTATTCAGAGTTGCAGCCCATACACAGAGAACAAGGCTAAAACATAAACGTCTTCCATTCCACTGGTGGTTGAAATTGTTTTTTGTTTTGAAGTGTGGTCTTTGAGAAAACTCTGCCTTCTAATGCCATTTTTTGCTATTCACTTGGTTCTGCTCCAGACTTGCTGCCACCTGATCTATGGCTACTTTGCAACACAAAAGAAAGACACTTGATCTGTGAGAGTGCTGCTGACCTACACTCTGAGGCAACTGCATGCCCAGTATGACTCTCCACTGAGTTGGCAGTTTGTTTTCAGCTGAAACATTCTGTGGACATTTTGAGTAAAATATTCTGAACAATATCTCCCTTCACCATTTCTATTGCAACATTCTTACCACAAGGAAACAGTGGGGAGCATTTTTGGTTTCCACTTTCTATAGCTTTTTCTAAGGAAATGCTATTGTGGATTGCTCTGAAAACACAGTTGTAGGTCCTGCAGTATGACTTAAGCATTTAATCTGTCCTGATTACTTTATAACAGAATGCAGAACACCATTCTTATGAGCTGCTTGTATTAAATCTCACACTTAAAATGCACTTTTTATCATCAAAATGTTTTCCAAGCATTAATTTTCCAACATCTTGTAAAATTACTCAGCAAAACAAAGTGATATTATCAACATTTTACAGGTAAAGAAACTGAGGTGAAGAGATCAAGTGATTTATGCAAAGCCTTGGAGAGAATCATAGTCAGAGCCGGGACTGGGAGTTTCAGGTTTTGTCTTGTGCTCAGAACAATACTTCATGCATCCTCTCTAAAGACTAACTATTGCCTCTAAAGTCTGACTTTATCATCCTTGTGCCTTACACATTTGCTTTCCCAATCTGAGAGAAACTGAGAGAATGGCTGTGGTAAGAAAGCCAACAAGCCTTCAGCTACTCAGTTATTAATGCCTGGGCGATGCCTGCTCTTGTAGTAGTCTATTTGGGTAATTGTGTTTTAAGAATGTGCTGGGAAGTGCTTTGAGAAAAGCTTCCTTTTTAACTAATGAATGTTTACAGGGAATAAATATGTTAAAACAATGCATCAGTATTCTTCACATCAATAGCTACTCTCATTTATGTACATTTTCTGAAACGGGGGGAATCAACAGAGAAGAGGCAGATGAAACAACTGTAAGTATGATATATACCTTCTTGAAGGGCATAAATGAAGAAATTGCTAAGTTATTATAGCTTGAAAGCAAGTAATTTTGGGGGTATTTTCTGAAGAGGGGAGAAAATAGGTAGAGAAGTATGGTATTATAGTAAAAACTGCTTCGGGAGGGTACTTATGTTCCCCTTCTGAAATGCCTGCTATCTGTGATTCCTCAAAACATTATTGTAAAGATGAAAAACATTCACTACAGCCTCAGAAGAATTTAGAAATTTGCACAATGTTTCAAGAGGATGAATGTGACCTATTAGCGAAGAATACTTTTCAACAGTAATTTTCAACAAATTGGTTTGTTTTCCACTACTGTATAACATCAGCGTCTTTTCCTTTTCATTAGAACTAGTCAATTTTTGAGGCTCTGAGTGGGAAAAAAAAAAAAACAAAGAAAGAAGAACATAATTGTTAAAAGCAGCTTAAGTGCACACAGCACAATTTTTGATCATTTTCTACTCTGTTACCATTTTTATTCTTGGTATTGCTCTTTCTGTGGAAGAAACCTGCAAAATCCTGTTTACAACTAATACCTTTTTCTAGTGTCCTCTGTGAATCCCAGATGTTTAGTCACAAACTGTGCAGGAGCAAATGTTGTCCATTTCCAAATGACCTTTTTTGATTCCCATTCAAAAATCTGCAGTCACTTAAACCTCGCCTGCTTGTCAGTGCACACACCCACACAAACAGGACATTGTTCTCTATTCATCGTGCTTGAAAACCATGTCTGAACTTGTGTGTTAAAAAAAAAATAAAATCATGTGGACTTAGCTGTGGGATACATATTTCTTTGGTATGGCCCACAGCATATTTTTTGTTAACAGTACACAGAATAGGTGTAGTGTAGTTTTAAAAATCAGGACAGAATAATGCCGCTCTTGCAGGGCAGCGCAGCTCTTTTCTAACATTGTTTTCGGAGTTGGCTGACAGCATGTATCAGCCATGTAGTGATTCGGGTATCTGAATCAGAGAATCTCAAAGTGCCAGAGTCTCTCCCACCTTACTTATACTAGATAGCAGCTGTATTAGAAAATTAGATTGAGAATAAGTCAGCCTGAAAAAGTATGTAGATCAAAAGGAAAAGCAATGATTCCAGGTTTGATGGGTAACACTAGCTGTAACACAGAAAAACTCAAAGAAGACATGGCAGCAGTCCATGGATCCAGGTATGGTACCCACAGAGACAAACTCTGAGGCTGGGAGCAGAATAAGCTACTGAGAAGTCCTGCAGCTGAGGGACAGCAAATAGCAGGAGCCAGCAGCAGTGGGATGGGGAAGCATGTTTAAAACATTGACATGCTGTTCAGGGGATTTTGGTCAAACTGGTACAAGCGCCATTTAGCCTTAGAGCTGCCCTCATATAACTGGTATAAGCCTACAAGCACAGTACCACCAAAATTGGATGTGGTCTTCTCTGGCACATTTTCTGCCCCTCAGTAACCCTTCGGCAGGCAAACAGGCCTGGAGAAGTACACAACCATTCCCCACTTCAGACTACGCTTCTCCAGATTAATTACTTCCCAGCTAAGAGAAGTATTTCCTAGGTATGAGAGGGAAGTTTTTTTCACGTTCAGGTAGGAACATCATACAAATTACACTGTTTCGTATATATAAATAGATCTGCTAAGTCTGGAGATGCTTTTCTTCATTTGGACAGACACTCCTTAACTAAGGAAAAGTTATTTCTTCCCCTGGCAGCCAAGAGGTGTGTTTCATCAGGCACGCTTTACATGATGGGCTTCTAGGAATGATGAAATTACTCTTTCAGAGAAAAAGTCCAGGTTCATAACTGTCCACAGGAGCCTTATTTGACCACGTCTACCTTCTTAAGGGAGTTCACTTTTGAATTGGTGTAGTACCAAAACAATTTGATTTCGAAGGTATGAAACTGCTCTCTCTCTTCTATAAGAGGTAAGTAACTCTCCTTCACCCGACAGTCCGTTCTCCCTTGGGTATCAACAGACTCTGCTCTCACAGGGAACTCGGAACTGTGTGTACACAGCTACTGAGGACAGCATTCTCATCCAGTTTCACCCTGATACACACACTGTATCCAAAACATCTCGTCCTACTGCAAACAATGAGAGCAAAAGCCTTATGTGGCTACTAGGGACCCTTTAGTCTCCAGGTCAGAAAATTATTCAAATTAATAGAACTAGAGAGCATTCTCAAGTGGTTTGCTGAATAGGACTGATTTGCTCAATTGAGACTTCTGTCTTTGAGGAAAGAGTCAATGCTACCAGCCCAGCTCTCCCAGGCAGCCTTACAATAACAAAACACAGAGTGTGTTCATTAAGTAAGAGCATGAAAATACCACCAGGTGAGTAAGCAGATTGCAGTTTCAATAGTGTTTTCATCACAAACATTGTGAATTTTTTTTTAATTATTATGAAAAGCTCTTTGACAGTGTAATTTTAAGTAAATCATTCTCTACAAAGCTTTTTTATTTATTCTTTACAATTTCCATCATCGGATATTAGCCTCTTCAAAGGAAGAGCAACTTGTCAGAAAAAAATGCCTGTTTCAGAATTTAATGAGAACATTTATTCTTTCTTTTCTCTGAAGAGGATTATAATGTGATGGGTGAAATACAGACAATAATTAGTCCCACTGGAGAGTAAACTCCAAACAATATTTTCTCTTTTCACAATCTGAACTGGGTGAACAGGATCTGGTTTTGGTTCATCAACCAAGAAAATTATTAATTAACTCTAATTGCAAAATCTTTATCCTGGTAGATGTGCAAACCTTAAAACACCCAACTTGGCTTTCAGATCCCCAGATCTGCCTCTAAGAAATAGGTTATAAAATTCTCCTTTCACTATTTTGTTCTGGATTTCATCATTATTTTACAGCCAAAATATTCAGGGCTCCAACCAGCTGTACGGCTGGATAGGCAAGTTACTCCCTCTGTATGTGAAGTGTCACTTGAATAGTTTGCAAAAGGGTTTTTAGCACACACAAATTCAGATGCTCAGCTGGTATAAACCTGCAAAGCACTACAGACATGAACTAGTTAACATTTTTGTCCTTTAATCTCAGAATCCCTAAATTAGACATAACATGGCCAAGGGATCACAACTGACCAAGGATGAAAAAAAGGCACAGTTACGATAATGAAGAAAGCAGAAGAGGGGCTCCTCACACTTTGTTTCAGTATGTTTTCGTTTTTCGTTAAGAGCAAATCCTTTGAAGTGCTGAGGGGATTTTTTCAGGGCACAATCTGTGGGAACGGGTGGAGCTGTTCAGGAGAAGGGACAGAGCAAAGACCAAGGCTAAGGTGGTCAAGCATCACTGGCACAAGAGGAAGAAGGCATGGTGGGTGTCAGCATATAATGAACTGTTGAGGGCTGGAAAACCAGCTGATCAGCTCTGCAAGGGAACTCCACATCAGGGCTCTCATGTTATCTCAGTTTACAGCTACATTTGTGCAAGGTTTATGCCGGTCTTCGAGACCTCTGTTAAGTCATCTAGTGTAATCAGGTGGGATTTCAGATACCCTCTCCCACTGTTCATCAGACTGACGAGGCCAATGTGACACAAGCAGCACGCAGACACAGCTATCTGTGACACTATCCAGAGCTCTTCCACACAGGCCTTTGGGAAAGGGCTGGGGAAACTACACAGGAATTTCTGAATCTCATCGCGATTCACAGTCCAGGACTCAGTGCCAGACTTCCAAGCTTGTCTGGCTCCCAAAGAAGCCTCTGTCATCCTTGGTATATGTTGAAGTAATCTATAACAAAATGCAGTAATAGATATTTTTCAGAGTGGGTATTAATATGGAAAAGTGTCTGGGTAGGACATTAGTCACCTGGGAAACTATATTCCGGACGTTATATTCCTGAGATGATCTCCTTTCATTATCAGACTTTGAGCCCTTTGCCTTAAGCCTGCAGAGGCTGGTTACAACATGACAAAAGATGACTTTTGTCTCACCCACTCCCCCAAAATCAGAAAAAAAACCCAACTTTCAACTACCAGTTCTAAAGGACAGTGGGCTGGGAAAGTGAGTGAGTTTCAAGATAGCTGCTCGTTTCCCTCTGTGACTGGAAACTAATTGGTGCAACCACAGAATACAAACTGAAAGGGAAGCAAGACATAAAAATGCAGGCAGTAACAGTCCTGCCTGCTAAATTAACAGAATTATATTATCTGTCTGTGAGACCATACTGAAAACTTGCTGTACTCCAAATCATACTTTTTTTTTTTTTATGATGGGTTGAGGCAGCATCTTGCTTTAGTTTTTCACCACAAACGTCAAAAAATAAATGATTTAAACCAGATGTATGATATTTGTGCACATTTTAGGGCAGCTCCAATTCAGCAGATGCCTTGTATTAATAATATACAGTTGTGACAGGAAATGTGGTTTAGGTTCCTGGAAAAACATAAAAGCTAATTCCATTATTCCATTTCATGGTGCTTTTCCTCAAATGCTAAACTGGTTTTGATTATACTGAAACCTTATAGTGAGAAAACTTTGTCAAGAGTATTAACTTATCGGGGCTTATCCTCCTTCCTACACATCTCCTCCCGCTGACCTACATTCTGGGCTACCTGTGAACAAGCCTAAAACACACAGACGAAATTGTCCTACAAGAACTGGTAATGTTGCAGAGTCCTTTTACTAAGACTATTTCAATTATTATTTTTCCTTACAGATACTGCATTCTGCTTGCTGTTCTCTTTTTATTCTGCCTGAATAAAAGCATTCAAGCCTCTTTCAGTTTAACAAAACATTTCAACAACAACAACAACCCCCCAAAACCTTTTATCCATAGTAACTAGACAAATCATGGTAATTGATCTCTAGAGGGAGTTTATTAAAAGCCCAAGCACAAACACTTTCCAGAACACTGCTGTAATAAGCATGAACTCAAACAAATGCTCAGTTTGCTATCTGCAGTTTGTCACTTGATACATTTTGAACAACTGACTTGAAAAGTGTTTTTTTCCAGGAAAAGTAAAGCACATTCTGGTGGATTAAGAAATAATACTGAAGTGAATTCACTTCAGCTAAGTTTGTCTTCAATGCCAGAAAACTTACGTAGTTTATAGACCATGGTACATAGACAAAAGTTATAATAAGAATATGTTACTGCCAATGTATCTAAATACAAATATTTTCACCAGTAAACCTCAATTAAGTCCTGAATTCAAGAGCATTAGTCTCATGATTAGGAAGCTATTTTATAGCCAAAGAAGGATCAAATATTTAATTGATACCTGACAGTAGAAAAGGATTATCCAGACAACACCACGCATTGAAACAACCCACACCACAAACACAGACAAACATCTACAGCTAATATTGTGTTTGGAGCAAAAGCAAATGTCTGGAGGTGAATTACAAAATTAGAAAAAGCTGAGTTTAATAAGAGCTTAACTGAGCTGCCCACAATGGAAAGAAAGTGCTTTGAGGTTTCACATGGCTCAACCCCTCCCCTCCAAAAATCTCTCCATCAGGCTATCAAATGACAGCACACTTAACCAATGAAAAACTAATCAGAAGCATTACATCAAGCTTTCATTATTTCATCATGGTACAGTGACACAACACTGGGGTCTTCGGAAAACTGGTGTGTAATTCCCACCCACCACCGAGGTATCACATCCATGTGTGGATTTTTCCTTACCCCCTCAGCATTACAGTATTTGTCACGGCACAGCTGATTCCTGTCAGTCTGTTTGTTTGTTGCGGCTTGTGGGATCTTAAAGGGTTCCAGTGTTGTAGCTTTGGTTTTGACCTGCACCATAGCCTAGGTGTTAGGTGAACAAACCCAAGGCTAGTTTTTGAAATCTGGGGATGAATCTACTGTGCAGCTGATCAGTTTTCAGATACGGCCATGGTAGTCCTCACAACAGTAATATTTGGAAATATCATTTGAATCACATCAGGAATTATGTTTACATACATTTTGGTTCAGGCATATTAAGAAATGCCACAAAAAAAGATGCCCCCCTCTGAATTGGTTGAGCAAATGAGGAATAAAAAAAACTGTTTATCAATCTGAAATTTTTACTGTCACTTTTATTGCATACTTTTACTAATCTATAATAATCAATAATAGTTTTCTGAATTGTTCAGAAGATTTTCCTCTGCCAACCACAGTTCTTATTACCTATCTTGAAGCACCTGAAAGTGCAGCAAGTGATTTCATAAGTAAACGAGAGTCACGCTGAAGTTTTCAGTCTAAAAGGGAATGCCAGTAGCTGAGGAGAACAAAACTTAAACTTGCTCAATCTGACTAGTAGAAAATGAACCGAAACCTGCTGAAGCCACAGCTGTTTAAAATACATATATATAAGAGATATATGCTTTTTCAAAAGTTCTCTACTGCTTCATATCAGAGCAGTAAACAGAAACAATGCCCCTTAAGTGTCCTTCTGCAGACCTGCAGCGATAGAGATTATAACAGAGCCCTGGATCCTGTACCCAACTTAAAATCATATGGTAAAACCCCAGAGATTGTTATAATAAGAAATTAATGGAATTAAATGTACTAAGCAATGTCTTAATTCTGATTGTAAACATTGCAGAGGAACATGATATCAGGTACTGGAGAAACAAATGCACATAAGTTGAAACTGGAAAATTTCAGGTAATGAACTTCAAATTAGCAGCTGTAAGGATAGTTGTCTCTTGGGTCAACCCTCCACATTACTGGGGCATGCACCACCGCCTGAAATCCTTAAAGCAAGACTGAATTGCTTCCTTACAGTGTACGCTGTCAGTTGATTACAAGACAGCTTTCGCCAGGAAATCCTGGTAAAGTTCTCTAGTCTGTGTAATGCAGATGATTAGATTAAATCATTGCACTGGTCAAGTCTGGTCTTAAACTACATGAAATAACAAAAAGAATGGTATATAAACTTTGCAGGAAATGCAAAGTATTTTGCATAAGAAAATAGAAAACACCAGTGGAAGGGAAGGCAGTGTTTCTGCAGAGCCATGGCTTTGTCTAGTAAAATCTTGAAAAATTTGAAGGAAGCAGATTTCAGAACCTTTCTGGGTAACTTATTCCAGAGATATAATACCCTTTTAATGGAGTTTTTCCTAACATCCCATCTGAAAAATTATATTCCAAATAGCAACGGATTTAATTAAATCGGTAATCAAAGCCTCCAAGCAAGAGGCTAGGAAAATCTAAATGAGTGTTTCATAGTGTGTGAAGAGCATCTAGGGAGCCTGAGTGGCTCACAGGGATCTACACTGTATGTGTATACATTCACATGGTTGACTTGTGGCAAATTGTGGTAAGAAATTTCTGAGGATTTTCAAACTTATATCCCAGCACTTTTCAGAGTATGGTCTTCTGGGGAAAGAGATGTCAAATGGACTTCAACATTACCATTCTGAGCACTATATACATTAATAAATACTTTTATATACATATATACGCCCTGTCCAGCATGCACACTTTAAGATTTTCAGTAGCAAGAAAATGTCTGTCAAAGCACTGTAGTTCCATGTTGATAATAGAAAGAATTTAACAGAAATATTCTACTTTGAGTACTTTAGAAATTCTGGTAGCCCTTACTATACTATATGTTTGCATAACAAGAATTAAATAAACCATTTTGGAAATACTAATTTGGATGTATTTCAATGCATGGGCATACAGCTACGGCCAGTATTTTTAAATATGGAAAGGTAGTCTTACAACTTCAGACAGTACTACCAAGGGAAAAAATATCCTGAAAAGGCACCATAAGCAATTTGATAGCTAAGTGTTCATAATAAACATGTTGATGTAACAAAAGGTTTGAATACCTGTGTTCGGTGTGACATCAGGTTCCTGTGCAACCTGCTGTAGGTGACCCTGCTCTGGCAGGGGGGTTGGACTAGATGATCTCCAGAGGTCCCTTCCAACCCTAACCATTCTGTGATTCTGTGATTCTGTGATCAGATATTTTTCTCTGATTCCCACTCTATACTCCCCTCTATGGTGAAAGATATATGTCCACCGTAAGACTGAAACTGCATAGACAAAGACTTCCTAAATGTAGTAGTCATATTGTTCCCATAGCTGCACTGCTGTAATAGTACAGTTGGAGAAAACCAGACGCCCTCCTGGTCCTGACTTCAGCTGCTTCTTGTATGACACTAAAAGCATGGAAGTAAGCAGAAAAGTACATAATGAAGATCCCACTCATATTTTCTTTGGTGCAAGGTGCTCCCTCAGCAGGCTTACCAAGTCAGCATATTAGCAAAGGATCGAGCACCACTGAACTTCTGAGGTGCGCATCTACACAACAAATGTAGCGTAGTGCAGACGGCTAAGCTGGCTTCAAATGAGCTCGCTCAAATGCTGGACATAGTCAAACTGCAGATTAGCCTGCCAAGAAGTGGGGTAAGCCCTCTGCTCATCTCCAGACCACTCCAATTAAACCGATCCTAGTATTTGAGTCAGCTCAGGTATTTTCACAACATGCTGCAGACTGAAGTGCAAACATGTCCTTTAAAGTGAAGAACCAGTAAAGGCTGAGAACCTTATCAGTGCAAACGTGGAAAAGAGCTGACTTGACTAGTTTATGTACAGTTGTACTAATGAAATTCTAATTAAATCTAACACTTTGGAAACGTCAATAAACACTGTTGCAGTTGGTGGATTTCCATCCATGGCTACTGAGATTTATTAAGCAGCTTAGTTTTTCCGAGAAAGATTTACCAAAGAGAGAATACTGCCAAATTTTTATGTTTTACAACAATAGTGGGTCTAAATCATTAGATCATGGCATTACATTTCTTCTGAAAATTCTACTTTTCTATAAAGGACCAAATTATATTTCAAACCTGAACAGTGCTTATGCTAATACAAAGGCTGAGGATTTTAAATGGGATCTGATCACGCAATCTGATTTGAACGGAAATCTCTGACAGTTTGGCAAGGTACAAGCACAGTGAGCTTCTACTGTGGTAACGATAGTGTACAAGCAGCCCCCTAAGAGTCACCTGAAGAGTTTATGAACTGAAAAAGACCCATATGAGAGTGTGGGGGGCTTTGGGGTGTATGAAGTTTATGTAATTTGTTTTTTCTGGGCATATGTGAAATTATTTCTAATATGCAACCAAAAGGAAAGTTAGCATAATTAAGGAATATAAAATCTTGCTGCTTCTTGTGTTTGGCTTGACAGAATTATTTGACTATTACATCCAAACTTGTTACAGTTCCTCCCTTTAGAAAGGGTAAATGAACTGAGCAGATGATAGATTTCTGGTAAGAAGTCTTGTATGCGCATACCCAGTACCTTGGATACTCCTACGAAGTGTGGTTTCCTTTGCAGATTTTTGCTTCCATTGAATCCTTGGTCAGGAGAAGTACCAGAAGCTGCCATTTAGGAAGTGATGCAAAGTGCATTTAATCCTTATTTCATAGCAATTTCAGGCTTCCCATGCAATCTTCAGCACCTTTTAATTTTAATTTAGTTTCTGAAAAAAGAATTGTGGCTAACAGGTGGAGGTTAATAGCTTCTGATGAGGAAACAGCACATGCTAAATATAAAGGTTTTTCTGTGTGCACAGGCGTTGCTTGTTAAACAATATACCATATACTAAAAAGGCCCAAATTTCTTCTTGCATCTGTAGGAGTCATGCGTAGCACTGAAGTGAATGTCATGAATAACACCAAAGAAGCTAAACTCATTTCCACAACTCAGAGTTGGTAAGTACCAGCTCTTGGTGGACTGGTTGTTTGTATTTCTACAGGGTTTTGGTGTCCCATCCTCAAGAGCTAAGACAGCGCTGTGAATGAAGTGACTTTGAGCCCTGCAAAACTCCATGAAAAACTATTCAGCATGGACATGTGGATACAATCTCTGCCTGAAGAAATCCCTAGCTGCAGACTTCCAGAAACTGGAAGGGTACACTGAAAGAAACAAGCCTGTATGCTTTCCTAGTATTTAAACTTGTTACGCAGGGCTCTGCTATTACCCCATATCATGCACGAGACATTGGAACAGGCAAATCTTTGGTCTGACTCACTATAGCTGTTCTTAGGTTCAAAGGGGAGAGAACACGACCCATTTTTCAATCAATCGAATTTGTAGTAAACATGAGGAAATGTGCAATTGCCTTTTATTCTGGTTTCATTCACAATTTCAATCCTTCCCTTTTCTGCCTGTGTAAATCTTAATTAATTCTCTTATAGCAGCAAAGCGAATGTGACATCGACACCACTGACCTCTAGCTCCTTGCTCCCCTGGACACTTACTCACTATTAGCCTCCTAAATCTAAGTTTTTTGGACAAAAGAGAAATCACAGTCTGCCACAGCGTGCAGCTCTGAAATTAAAGGCACAGCTTAGCAATAATGTCATTTTGTATTTTAGTTTTGTATTGTTCATTTAGTTCAACTTTCCAGAGTTGAGCAATGGGATATAAAGGACTATTCTGTCCTGGGAAACAGAGAATGAAAAGGTACAGGGAGGTCCTTGTACAGAGTTGAGGGTGAAGATGTCACCATAAATCCTAGGCAGACTGGGTGGAGGACTGCATGCTCTCTAGCCACATGTCCCTTCTGGATGATGGTGGATGAGTACCTCACAGCACTATGCCATACAAATATAAACAGTCTGTGTTTTAATATGAGGCCTCATGGTACAGGTACATCCCCAAACACAGCAGTACGAAGCTAGGAGCAGGACCCTGCATATGCATGCTATGCCTCCCAGGTCTCTGCTCTCCCTGTAGAGCCCCTCTCTACTCCACAGTACAAAAAGAGCGTGTGTATACTCCCCTTCATTTAGCCCCGTGCTTTGCAGTCACTGTCACTTTACAAGATTTGGCAGGCAATGATATCCTACAACAACTTCCAACCTCTCATCTGAAATGGAGCAGACAAACATCACTCAACCAGCTGACAGTGGGGAGAAAAAGCTTTGATACACCGACTTAGTAAAACCCAATGCCCTGCTTGCAAATCCACTGTAATCCCATGTTATCAGAAGGAATTCCCACTTATTTGAGAATCAGGAAGCTTTCTGCTATGCTATTATCCTCCCTAACATGCACACTTCCCCTGCTGCTTTGCTTTTCTTGTATAGTACTGCAGCACGTGGAAAATCATGAAACTGAACTGCCGATAACATCACACCTTGCCGACTGATGGATTCCTACCAGAGACTGTGTACACTGAGTAAGCTTTAAATTTAGAAAGGGAAGCATGTAGCTTGACTGAAGGGAATGTCATCCAAGACCTGACGATACTGTAAGATAAATGCCTGAAAGGACCAGCTGTAGTAAAGAATAAGGTCTCAAGATCTTTGTTAATGGACTGTGGTTCTTTTGAAGAAAGGAAATAAAAAAAAAAAAGTGTTTTTGTTATTCCAGTCTATTACCAGAACGTGCTACCATAGTATATCATCAGGATGTGCATGAAGAAGCAGGAAAA
The DNA here is from genome assembly GCF_000708025.1 of Charadrius vociferus. Taxonomy (NCBI): domain Eukaryota; kingdom Metazoa; phylum Chordata; class Aves; order Charadriiformes; family Charadriidae; genus Charadrius; species Charadrius vociferus. Next base: position 1,797,232 of record NW_009646631.1, read on the forward strand.
ACATACATATGGCAGGATACAGAGGATATACATATGCATGGCAATGTCAGTTTAAGATATAGGGGGAAAATACTTTTAAGATTTCAAACGTGTCCATTAGGTTAACGTATCATCTGATATTTGAATAAAACTTTGCTGGAGTGAAACCGTACAACTGCCATAGATCACAAACCATAAATGCAGCACATAACAATGAAAACTGTAACCCCATCGGGAAAAACAAATGAACAAACACGACACCATAAATGTTTTTAGGGGTCTCTCTCCCTGCAAATATTGTACAGTCTCCTGATCTCCAGAAAAATGGAAACGGCTCTTTCTTTACACAGGGCTCTTCAGTGCTTGAGTCTGCAGAGAAAAAAGACCACATCTCTGAGGAGGATCAAAGTTTACCAGCCAAACCTCTGGTTTAGATTTACTCTCTTTCATCACACCCTTGTCCCAGCTGCTTGTTCAGTAAAAGTGACTCCCTCCTCCCTCATTACACTACTCATTTTCACAGGAGACACTCTTTTAGCCTAGATTGTTTCCATTTTGTACCAAACATCTCTTTTTTTCCTTCCTCTCTCATTTTTCTATTCCAGTCTTCAAAGTGGACTCATCCCCCGGGATAGCACGGCCCCCTCGGGCAGCCTCGCTCTGCAGTGCTGCCATGGGGAACCCTCGCCATACTGTCTCCTCTGGGCACAGCCAAATGCCCTTCAAGATCCCCTCTTTCGTCTACATCCCTGCCACAGCCATAGGCAGCAATGCAAGAGGAAACAGTGCCCAAAAGGATGCCAGGTTCCCCCCTTCTCTCTCCCCTGCTGGCAACCATCCTGGCCGGGGGCCGGGAGTAACGTCGAGCGGCCCAATGTGCCGCAGCCTGCAAGCACCAGCGGTGGGGCCCACCTGCCTGCTGCAGGAGACGCCACTTGCAGCGACATCCAGGCTCTACATATGCATTTCTGTGGGCCACCCCTTGCATCGTGTTGAGCTGCAACTGCTGTGACTGAAATGTCACCTCAAAGTCCCATCTTTGTGGCCCTTGGGATGATTCTGCCAGGGGTCACTGGGCACCCTTATGCTGGGCCACCCCTCCAGAGCGGCTGCAGGAGGCCAGGGAGGCCATGTATTGCCCGGTCTGTCACCTCCAACTACGCTAAAATGTCTCTCTCTATACCGCAACTTTCAATTTCCCTGGGAGATGACTGGAAGTGTATTTGCACTTAGGGAATTTCCTGCTTTGCTAAGTGGCCCGCAGTTTTATCATGCGTATTGTAAGAGGAATTAACACGAAATTCCCAAACCCATTGTATTTCACATTGCCTGGGGAGAGAACCCCCAAACAAGCTTATTTGAAGCACTTGTTTTGTCTATTAATTATTTAGCTGCCAGTGACAGAGAGAAGTCTCCAGGGAAAATGGTGTTTTGCAGGAACTTGCATTTTACTTTAGCCAGTTGTGACAAAATATCTGAGTGAATTTTAGCTTATTGAGAGTTTTGGGTCTCCCTTCCATATAAGAAGTAGTAAGCTTATTAAAAGAAAATGGTTTTAAAATATGGTCACATAACAATCCATGTATAAAGACCATATGAAAAAAATTCCAGACATCCTTTAGTTGTGGTGGTTTAATTTCTGGAAAAGGTTTTGTTTTGTTTTTTTGAGTTTCCATTTACAAGCCAAAAATCCACATTTCCACACTCAGAATACAACAAAGGCCCCTGAAATTGAAACAAAGGGACAAAAGTGACTTTCTTTTTAAGGATCTGGTAGTTAACAGGGAACTACTATGGGAAACAGATGAGAAACACAGACTCCAACCGAGCTGCGTGAAAGAGCCCGTCCCTGTTTGTTACTAGAAAAAAATGGCAGGCACGTAGAGCTTCTCTTTCTTTTTGTTGCTTTTTCTCTTCTGCTCTATTTTACATCCGCCTTATGAATTGCAAGGAATTCTTTAGTCTGGGAGGGCTATCCTGTCCATACCTAGCCAAGGTTTGCACACCCCTAGGAGAAGCACGGCTGGGGCCACAGCCGGGCAGAGTTAATGGGCGCCTAGCCCTGCGCCCAGCCCCAGCACATGGGAGGGACGAAGAACGCAGCTTGGCTGCGACATCCTTGCGAGAGAGCACAAGCACACGAGGGAGGAGAGTTGCAATGGTATGAAAAATAAGCTGGCCCATGAAGAACTTAGAGTCATCGACAACCAGCTGGCCACTGCGAGCTGGGTGGGACCAGTTCCCACAGAATTCCTGAACAGTTTCTTTAACAGGAAAGCAAAGTTAATATCTATTTTTGCCAAACAGTTTAATTGAAAAAGGAAGAAACATCAGTTTTACAGATTGTTCATCCAAATATGTTCTTGCCTGAAAAGCACGTATTATCTTCATGCTTTAAGATGAGTCACCAGTGTCCTGCTATGTCTGGCGAGCAAACAAATTGAAGAGCCAAACCTGTTTCAGAGCAGTGGGGAACAGCCTGTTGCTAAAGAGGTAGGCTAATACTGACACAGGGTACCAAGAAGTCTGTGCAAATCCCATTCTTGTAGATTTTTAGACAAATTAGACAAACAGCTGCCACAAATGATAGGCGGATGTGAAGCAGGGGAGGACTGTATCTTGCAATCTCTTATGGTTCTATGTAGCTGTGAAGAGACCTTTCAGGAAGGCATTTTGCATTTCATTATCAGCCACAAGTGAAAGGTTTTCTCTCTATTTCATTTATTATCAGGCAGAGCACACAGCAATAACTCTGACCGAGTAATTATTTCTGCCGTTACCCAGAAATTATGTTCATGGGACAAGCTTACATCCAGGATTTGCCTACATTAGAGTGTGGTGCTACCTGCCTGTGTAGTAACTCAGTCTGATGGAAGAACGTAACGTATGTGAGCAGACCTCCATCTAGTCTAGAGTTGAGCATTTGAGGGCTCTGGGCAATTACAGCAATTCATATAGAAAAACAAAATATTTGTTCTTAAGAACCTAATTGATAAGGGAGCCTTATTAGTTGGTATGAGTAGGTATGAAGATTTACCTTCTGTACAGAAAAAAGCCCTTGGTTTTGTTAATTGGGTAGTGATGCAGCAAAGCCTTTGGACCTCAGCCTATTTACATAGCAGCTGGACAGTTACAACATCAAGGACTTTGATGAAATATTTGCAAGATCACTTGACCCTACAGATGTTGTTAATATTCAAGTTCTGTAATTATAAACTAATTGACGTTCAAGCAATGGAATAAATTGCCACAGTACATGTGGGATGTATGACTATATATAATTCCCAATAACTATAAAGTAGCTTGAGTTATATACAGCTTGTTTAAGGAATTTTTCTTCGGAACTTAAGCCCAAATTATTTTTTCTTTTCATTTCTTGGTCACCTGTTTCTGCCAGGATAAGGAAATTATGCAAAAGCCCACACAGCTTGCTATGGTGTATAATAGGTAACCAATGAAATTGAACAGGAAGTCTACAGGAAGACCTGCGAGCCAGATGGGAAGGAACAGAGACATCCATGCATACAGCCAGATTGCTGAATTAGCTTAGTGGCACAGAAGAGCAACCTTAGTTCATTTGTTCCCTCATCTCCATGAGTCTTCATTTCTGCTTGGTTTTGAGAAATCCTCATTCCAAGTCTTTGAACCTGTTCACAGTATGAGGTATATGGTTGTGTGCAGAGGTGTATGATCGCTGTATTGGAATGCCATAAGTTCCTTGTCACAGGAGGACTCGCAAGTTGGAGGTGCAGGGGACCATGCTCCCACCCAAGGTAAAGAAAAAAGCCAAAAGATCTCATCCATCCTGTGGCTCCTGCCCTAGAAAATATCCTGTCATCTCAAGGGAGAAGCTAGGACACTGAAATGGTCCAACTAAACAAAGAATTGTATCGTGAGTAGAAGCTAAAAGAGTGGGTGTGTTTGCCAGCCAATGCTGAACTAAAGATAGAAGCCTTTGCTTATGCATTGACCCAGAAGATCTGAATACATGAAAAGAAGGCATTTTCCACTGTCTACAGATAGAGAAACTCTGGAAGAAGGGCTTGATGCCAAATATTTTTCTAAGCTTGGTGTGTCAGAAGGGCTCTGGCAAGTGCTTTTAGAAAAACAGCTCATGTTTGCACATATTCACCAACCTTTCTGGGAGACGGTTTCTTCAGACTGCCAGTTGGGTTGTGCTTGGCACCTGAGACGTTTTACTGGAAAATACAACGTGTTTTTGTTGCTGTAGAAGGTAGTAAGGTTTACAAAGTTTATGTTTTGGTCTGAGGAAAAACAGTAGAAGTGCATGACTGAGGACTTCAAGTAGAAAGAGCTGGCATTTCTTGTTAAAGCTAAACAAGCAAAAGCATAAACTCTATCTTATGAAAATAGCATACCTGGGAGAAAAATTAACACAGCAAGGAATACAAGCAGACGACAGTACAGCTGAGGGCATCACAAACTTGCCTGGTTCAACTAACAAGGAAATGCAATAACGATTTAATGGAATTATGAACTATGTAAAGATATTTGTGCATAATTTAGCTTTAAAAAAAAAAATAATCCTGATCCTCTCAGGAGTACATCTCTTGTAGCTTTGGTATCTGGAGTTCAGGTAGCTATACAAGACTGGCCCACAGTCTATCACACATACAGTGATTTTTTAAAAGATAGGGATGTTTGCCTGCGACTATGTGAATATTTGTCTACCAGGCTGCAACTTTGCACTAAGAAAGGTGGGGTTTTTTCCAGAAACTAGAAGCTGTAAAGTAGTACAAACGTCAATAGACTTTGACTGTAAGCAATGATTTAAAGTATGTCTTTTCAGTAGCACAATGGCCCTAAGGTCATCACACGATGTCCTTCCTAGCCCTTGCAGCATGCCCAGTTACCTCACATACCCCCTGGGGTGGATCATGCCCTTAATCTGTGACTTTGTGTCAGCTGCGCCAGAAGACAAGTTTCAAGGGTTTACCTGTTGCTGTAATTTTTATGGTGGGCTACTTAGTTTTAAGGATTGCAGTAGCTGATAAAGCCTTGCTATGAACTCTGAGGCCTTTTTATAAGACCTGCTTGGATTTGGATAGTAAGAAAGCTCAGGGCTATTGCAGTGCAATGAACAGGAGAAGTCAGAAAAGACAATAGAAGGGAAAGTTCTCCTCTATTAAGATCACTACAAGGACATATTGTCATGTGAAACTCAGTTTAACCAAGTTGCAGATTTTTATACATAATGCGGCATCTGTCTTCACTGATCTCCTCATTTCCAATTTCACTTAAAAACACATGTCTAATCAGTCTGAATTCTCAGTTGCACAATCCCTGTGATCTGTCTGGCAGACTGCTCCTAAGAAAGCCAAAAGCCCAAGCCTGTATGGCGCCTGCACGTTCCTCACATGGTGCCCAAGGACAGTGCCATGGGCAACGCCAAAGCAAATAGCTGTGGAAGGTCTTTGACATTCTTTGTATAGATCAGCAACAGATCTTTTGGTATAATTTGCTGTGGTCACAATTGCAACATTCTTTTTTTATGCAATGGCAACACAATTGGTCTTTTGAATTTCATGCTGGTGAGGAGGGATCCTCTCACAAGCAATGGGGAAGAGAACTGTGCAAACACTGAATTGTAGAGAAATGAGTCAGAGGTGATTTTTCATGTAAACTAAGTAATACTGAAAACTTGAACTGGACGTCTGATATCTATGTTTTCTAAATGGGTTCCTTTCCCTAAGGGGGGAAAACCCTAAATGGGAGGACCAAATCTTTCACAGTCATATGTTTAACAGCGAACCTAATTTACATACACAAGTATATACATTGTGCATGAGTGATGCTTATTGCCTAATTCTTCACATTGAGCACACGAAACAATACCCAGTCATCAGTTATCTCAAGACCTCGGCTCCCATACCCAAGACTAGATTAGAAATGTGCACTGTGAAATAAAAGATATTTATGTGTCCCGTAGACAAAAAGATGCTTACCACTAAAAGAAGACCATATGTAGGAGCAAGGCTATGGAACAGGATGGAAACAGGCATAGACTGGGAATCAAGGTCCGGCAGCAGAAGGCTGCAGCTGTCTGCTGTAAGACTTGGTCTCCAGCAGTACTTACCCATCTGTAATGACTGGGAAGCTCCAGAGCTTTTCAGAGTTTGGCCAGTAGGTGATTCTTTTACTACATCATCATCATCTTAATAAGCCGATCATCAGAGGCACTGCATTAACATCAAGTGCTTAATGAGAGAATCAAATGGTTTAAACCAACCAAACGCTAGGGACTTTGCCCGCACCCCAACCCTCCACCTTGGCTGTGAAAAGTCTTGCTTTTGCTTCTCAGCCTGCCTGACCACTGCTCTCCCAGGTACACATGAGCAATTTGCACAACAGGTACATGAACAGGTCCTCACCATGCAACTGACTTCAAAGACCTTGTCACAAGAGTGGCCTGATATTAAAACCTCGCCACCAAAGGTAGGATTTCTGGCCTTCAGCTCACAGCTGAGAATAAGACTGTACTAACAGGATCCTCCTTGGATTTTCCTTGCTAAAGCTGAGGTCAGCCCACAAGACCTGCCTTGACACCTGCTCCAACAAGTGCACCCGTGAGACTAGCTAGCACCGCTAAAATAGGCTCTTCAGTGGGAGGTGCGCTTGTTTGCATGACACACAGCAAATACTCACAGGGCTTTCCTCCCAACCATCAAAATGCAATACACTGCTCATACTGAAGTGCCGCATTTTCTATTTCTTTACATTTGGAGATCCTCCTGGGTTGTTTTCAAACATGGCCTTTGTTTGCTTTACCTCAATATTAAAAGTTTTGGCAGTGTTGCTACAACACAAAAACATCCCCCAAATTAGTATGTGTCTTCTTGTTCTCAGATTCTTCCTGTGCCCTGTAATCCTGCTCTTAATCACATTTTTTTTCTTTTTTTTTTTTTTGGGGGGGTGTCTATATAAGGATCTTTAGACATTAATAGATACCGCGTGCTTTGCCCATGAGTAACTTTGTAAGGCGGTTTGAAAATCTTGGGACAAACTATTCTCCGTTAGGAGATGTTGCTATGACACATTCTTTATGACAGGTACATTTCCAGTGTCGTGTCTTTCATCTTAGCAGGTCATCAGATTCTGTTTAAGGAATTAATCTGGAAAAAGGTGTATGTAGTTCAATCCTGCGGCTTTCTGTTCAAAGTAGTAGGTAAAATATATCAACAGAGATAGTAAATGGATAGTTTACTTTTTCATAATATTTTCCCTTATAACACAAGAGCAAAAACTTCACACCATTTAGGTCAGTGTTTCCCATAGGGCCAAAACACAATCCTGAAAATTCTGTGAATTGCTGAGGATATTAAACACTGAGGATAAGATTACAGAGAAACAATGCAGCCATTTTGAGCTGAGCTTTCCCACAGTGAAAGGTTCAGTGAGGCCCAGCTGGTTGTTTTGACTTCAGACACTGACTCAGGGATTGGAAAGTTGGACACCAAGGGTGGAGTAGAGAAATGATTTGGCAGGCAAACAGAAAAAATTAACCTTTTTCAGTCCACATGCTGCGTACTGCACCTACCAGCCACTACAGGGTCTAAAACCAGATTATCTTCTGTATATATCTGGGTTTAATAGCATGCAAGTGATTGTAATTCTTCATTTTTCTCCTTCTTCGTTTGTGTTCTGTCTTAAGCTGGAGGTCTAGAAGCATCTTCTGTACACTGTACGTCTTAGAGGGGCCTGATCCTGTCTAAAAGGCCTCAGTAGTCCCATGACACAAACTTAATTATGACTACAGAATAATATTGCAGAGAACCATCTGAGGTTCTAAAAATTCATCTTCAGTTTTCAGAAGCCTTTTGTTTCTTTCCTTGCATTTGAAGTTTATTCTGAATGCTTCTTTTTTTTTTTTTCTTTGGGAAAAAAGTGAACATGCTTTCTGCTAGTACCTTAACAGGAGAACAGCTATTTTCATTGGTTTCTTCCTTACATGGTATAACATTTGCTCACTTCTGCTGCTTCCCCGAACAAAGCACGTTTGATCACACATACAGAGATGCACTCAGAAACACAGGCACACTCCTTGCAGATAATTCGAACGCTGCTTCCGACTTGCTCTGGAGCGAGAGACGGGGGGCGCAAGGGGAAGTGCCCCCACCGAGGAAGGCTGCGACAGCAGGGCTGGCGTGCAGCAGGGAGCCTTGGCAGCCGGCCGGCCGGCGAGCGGGGCGGCTGCTCAAACCCGGCTGGGTCTGCCGGGGGGGGAGACTTGAGCGTGGGCTGCTGCGAAGGTGAGCCAGAGAACTCCGCCGTGCCCTCTTGCTGGCTAGAGAGCAGCTGGGTTTTACAGCTGCGTGCAGGGCTGCTGTTACATCCGCAGCACATACCAGTAAGCAGGAGGCGAGTAGACACCTTGTCGCTGATTTATAGGCATCGCTTTGTTGTGCATTCCTGGTGCCTGCAGGATTCTGCTGACTTTACGCTTGCTTAACTCCCAGTAAGATCAGTGGCAACTTTGCCTTCATTGAGATCATAATCCCAGAGCCTCCAAGAGGGAATATCGACAGACAGTGCCAAACCGCTTGGTATTCTGTGTTTAGAAGGCTGTGCCGGCTGGTGGATACAGCAGAGGAGAGTAATTCAGGGTGTATTTATTGCTGTAGCGTGACTCTGACAGGACCGTCTAACCTCCTGGTGCATCGGCTTGCCCAGCTGGGGAACGCAGGCTGCGATGGGTGTGAATTGCCATTTGGAAAGCGTGTTGAGATGCTTCAGAGAGGAGAACAATTGTTTTTACAAAGTTATTGTTCTCTGAAGAGAATTATTACTTTTACAACTGAGAACTATCAGCTTTAAACAGGGATTTCTGTCTTAGCCTCTCTCTTCTTTCAAGTGAAGTATTTTTTTACTGAGGAAGCCTCAAAGGCATTATTAGTAACATGTTTTCTTTCCTCTTTCTAAAATCCCACTTTTCAGTTTTCTTTCACTATCCAGTCTCAGGTTAGTGAGTACTGACAAATACTATCAACACATCTCGACAAAGAATAAAGTTCTGTCTAGAGCCATTTCACTCCCTCAAACATGTTGAGCTAAGAAAGCTAAAGCAGCAGCGGGGGTGGGGGAAGAAAGAGAGAAATGAGAAACATTTCCAAACATAACATAAAAGGTCTTGCCTTAAGACCATGGATTTCCTTTTTGGTACTTTCAAAGAATGCGTCTTTAGTTCTCTTTGGCTGTGTGACCAACAGTTGTGGGGTGTGTCTGTGGTTTTCTTCTCTTCACAGTAACTCTATTGTTCAGAAACTGCAGCCAATTTATGGAAAGAGGTGGAATGTTTATGTAACTTACTTTGCTTTAGACAAGAAATAAAAAAAAATTTAAAAAAAAGACTGGTGGAGGAAGGCCAGTCAAAACAGGATTTTTCTTCCTTTCTGGACACAGATGTTGGCGGAAAAAAAAAGCCAGCTCTGTCTTCGTGTTAAGCTAAACAGCATTTCCATTTTTAGACACTTTTTTAATTAAGTAGGTCAGAAAAACAAATTCAGCCATTAGATTAGTGCTATAATTTACTTGTTTCAAAATGTGCCATGTTTGAGAACTGCTCTGTTGACACGCTTACAACACCATAAACTGAGAAATAGATATATTAGGGTCAGATGATACCACTTTTGCCTAGACTGCTGTGTCCCAAACATATAGTTGGCAAGTACTGCTAGACTGCAGATGGCGAGTGTCTCTTCGTAACTAGACTGGAGTTTCCTGCCATTTCCAAATTAGCTGAGCTACAAATATGATTTTCAAATTGCAAACCAAAACAAGGTAGCCAGAAGAACAAACCTTATTTATGTGTCCCCACTGTCTGTATTGCAAAAGCAGACAAGTTAGGATCACCTAATTTCTGCCTTATCTGCCCAGTGGCCTGATGCCTTGCTCGAACTCTTCTTTAACTGCAGTACCTAGCCAAAAACTTCAGGTTAAATTCAGCTTTTCTAATTGGATAAAGCTTTGATTTACTGTGAAGTTTTTGATTAAATAAGAGGGATCTTTAAAGCTTAGGGTATCCTCAGGTGGGCTCTCATGAGCTTGCATTTGTTAGGTTGGACCTGACCTGAACTAGGCAGGTGCAACTCACCTGAAGCCAGCACATTTGCATCAAAAATATCTCAAAATGGGGTTTTGAACGTACGAAACAATTTCCACCCATCACTCAACATCATCACAAAACATATCTTCCTCATATCATAGTGCCACCAGCATGAAACCATGTGGGCATGGAGCCAGGCTGCGCAGACACCAGTACTGGCAAGACTGGGTTGCAGAGTCTAAATTCAAATTTTGGTCTTTGTTTCAGACATACACACAGAAGTCTCACAAAAAACCAACATGGAAAATATTATAAATAGAAAGCAGAATGGAGTTCAGTGGCTCAAAACCCTGAGTGAATGCAGTGTTCTCTTAAGCCACAAAAAATACAGAGCTTGAGAGACACTGAGGAAGCCGCCCCTGCCAAAATATTTCAGCCTTAACAGGGAGAACAGTTTCTGGAGGAAGATTCTGTTTCTATAATTATCTGGTTCCTTCACCGCACTAAGACCACCAGTTTATTGCACTGGGCCAATAAAGGCTTCTCAGGTGCCAGGAATATCCACGAGTTTCCACCCTAGCCCAGCGCTCAGGTGGCAGAGAACTCTTAACCTATTACTGAACCTATAAGCCTTTCAAGTGTTCTGAAAGGCGGGGTTGCACCAGCGTGAGTGAGGGCTGGAAATTGTTCCAGCAACATTATTCAGCTTGAAACCCCTACTCGAGTGTGCAGAGAGTTTATTTGACCCAACGGGCCAGATCGAGCTGTGATTGCCTTACCTCCTCGCCAACTGCAACAGAATTGCACAAGCATGAGCAGAGTCTGGTCCAATAACAAGTAATTTGCCATATGGAAGCTACTGAGCAGACATCTGCAGGACACTGAAAGTGCTTTTCTATATACAGTGCTGAGTGCTACAGTTGTGCATTCCACAGAGACTCAGTTTGCGGAGGGATAGAAATGAAACATTATTTAGGGTTTTGGTTTCTTGGCCTTGAAAACTGAAATCTGAAAACAATTAAAGCCCAGTGCCATACCAAATCAGTTATGCAGTCATTCCTGGATTTTCCCATGGAATTTTTACATAAGAATTAGGCTGTATTTGGTGCAAACTAACACACACACAAAGAATTGTGCTGGTCAGAGGCAGAGCTTCAGGAGTTTTTGCAAATGCATATAAAATTCAGTCAGAGGCGTACTGAAACACACGGCTAAAGATTACTAGAAATTTGATGACAGGTCACACATTAAAAGCTCTGTCATGCCTTATATCTTGTCCCTGAGAGATGTTTTTCCTCACCTTCCCATTCAGGCATTGCTTATCTTCTCTGTCACTGCAGATTTGTCTCTCCAGCCCACCTCGTACACTTTGTCCCACAAACCGGGACACTGGAAATACCCTTCCCATCTCTATTCGGACACCTTTTGGTCATGGCACTGCTGGGGGATGGTGCAAGCCCTGTGCTTTTTCAAGGAATGAGCAACCTTTGATGGTAGGTTGGCCGCTGTCCAGGAACACACAACGAAGAGGCTCCCTGCAGCTTTCTCAGCTCTTTGTGTACCCGTGTAGCAGCTGGGCAAAATCTGGCCTCACAATGGTGTGTCTGTAATGACACAACCAAATCCAGTCCTAGCATGGAAGGGAAATACCGTCCAACTGGAGGTCAAGCTTTGAATTATAATGGTGCCCTCCAGACTCCAGATATCTGAATCAGCTGCTTCCCCCTTCACTCAGAGCACTGTAGCTAATGTTTCTTTATCTCATTAAAGGTCCAATTGCCTTGAGAGGAGGGGATTTCTGCAATTCTTTCAGAAAAGTGAAACTTCTGCCCATGCAGAATATTCACCAGGCAGGAAAGTCTGGCAATCGAGTCTCTTTAGTTTGCCTTCTTTGCAGGGGACCTGGTGCAAACTGCTCGTGAGCACTGCTGTGCAAGAGTAGGTCTCCGATTATTTTCTAGTACCCTGATAGTGCATTTGATTCAATTCTCTTCTCTAGCCCATACATAAGTACCAAAGCCATTGCAAAACTCACTGGATTTAGTGAGATGTCTTACGACGGACCTGTAGAGGAGTCTCATGGAGGCAGCCTTACCCAGATCCGAGATGGGGACACAATGGCGTGGAGCACAGTCACCATGGTGGTCTGGCAGAAAAACAAACAAACAAACAAACAAACAAAAAGGGCTGTCCTTGAGTTTGGACCCATTTTGAGCCCTTTATGGGTAACTCAAAGCTTTTCTTTCATTGAGCCAAATGTTGTCATAATTTTCACTGCATTAATCTCTAGAGTTCAAAACGCTTTTTTAACATGACACTTTGGATGTGAGATGACAAGTGTTAATATTCATTATTCTACAAAGCTATAAATATCCTGAGGTACAGCAACTCACTGGAAAGGACACGACCAAAATGATTTCCTCAGCCCTGCGCTTACATTCAGATCTTCATCACAGATACTGTTTTGCACATACTCAAATGCTTTTGTTGTACTTATTTTGGCACAAAAGTTCACTCACGTACTTTTATTTTAATGGATGCTTGTAAAATTAAACTAAAATATTCAGTCAAACTTTCCAGTTCACAGTAGGCAACTTGCACACACACACATTCACATTTAGCCTATACACCATTATCCTGTTGTTGCAGTGCATGAAGAAAAGCAGTCATTTCAGAAGCTACTGGAGTTTCCCTACTGAATTTTTCCTACAGATTCTTTTTCTAGCAAGATGTTACTTGCAAAGTGTTTTCCCGTCAGAGGCTTGCCAGATTTTTGGGGCAATGCTGAACAAAGGTCTTACCACCTTTGTAACACTAAAGAGCATTTAGTCTCTTTCATAAACTTGATAGCCTGTAAATCTGAGATGGTCCACACCCTCTGCATTCCTATGTCACATACTAACAGCCTCTTCTTTAATTACAAGGTGTGGCATTTCTGGACAAGAGACAGCTAATCCTCCAGACGTGTGTGTTATTTACATTTACCATAGAATTTCTCCTTTATGAGAAGCTTTGGCTCTGAAACTGCAAAGGTTAAACCTCACCGACAAAATCTCTAGCTCATGGCCACACTTTGATGCTATTTAACATTCTGGTTTACTAATGATTAAGCAGAAGTGTTCTGAACATACAGGATTCAGGTCTAAAAGCTGGGAGGTATTTGGATCTAGAAGTTTGGTTCGTGCCGGTTACAAAGTGCAACCATCTGCAAAACTAAAACTTCAACAGGAGCCCATAACAGCATGTTGCTTCACACCATGCTCAACTGCCGTTGTCTTGAGGAATTCTTGATTAGAAAGAAAAAGAGCTAAAGCTCTGGGTTTCTTACATAAAAGACAGTCAGAAGACACGCTGGTGAACAGTTAGTGCTTTCGGCTCCCGCGGCTGGGACAGCAGCACTGCCCGGGTGCGCACGCTAACCCCAGGCTGCGCAGCCCCCCGGGACTCCCCGGCAGAAGCGTGGGAGCCCCCGGCTCTGCGGGACAGGCTGCACTGGGCTGCACTGGGGGACGGGAGAGACTGCCAGGGCCCTGCTGTGTGGGAACGACGGCACTGGCCCTGCAAGGCCGGCAGAGCTCGGTGCTGCCTGTGCTGGAGCCAGTAGCTGAAGCACACCTCGCCCGTGGCTGCCCAGCGCAGGGGAGGACCGCTTCCCGCAGAAGGGCGGACGACATTCCTCCTGGGCCGCTGCCCACCACGCGCCGGGCCGTTTCCTCACCCCCGTCCAAGTCTGTCACCCACGGTGCTTCCCACATCCCACAGCTTCAGGAAATCCAAAAAAGCCTCAGCCCCAGCCTTCCTCCAGCCTCACATGTCTCCTCCCCGCCTTTCCCTGCAATACTTCTCCTGTTCAAAAGCTTCTCGCTTGCTGCCATCTTTTCAGCCCAGGGAGAAAAAATACAGCCTCACCTCCTCCTCCTCACCAGCTCTGAGAAATCCCCATGGGGCGCGACAGCATGGGCAACGCTTGACCAACAGCGAGTGCCAGAGAGGGGGTTGCTTGGCACCAAGTTCCAACTTCTGAAGGAAGACAACTTCTGACCCTGGCTCGGCACACAAGCAACCAAGGCCCCAACTCTGCAACGAAGCCTTAAAAGGAAAAAAAAATAGTAATTCAGGACTGAAGCACTCTGAGGCCACAGTCATGATTTTGCTGTGTCACAGCACGTGCTGTGCGCTCACCCATCCACGCAGCTGTAGGCTCCCTGCACACCAGCTGCCTCCAACGCCAGCCCCACTCGGCAGCATCTGCCCTGGCACATACCACGTTTGGTGCGTTGTCCATCCCCAGCTCCCTCAGCCC
>NW_009646631.1:1813902-1835734 GCF_000708025.1 Charadrius vociferus
TGGCGGGTCCGGGTGCTGGCTTTGCTGGAGCCAGTAGCTGAAGCACACCTCGCCCGTGGCTGCCCAGCGCAGGGGAGGACCGCTTCCCGCAGAAGGGCGGACGACATGCCTCCTGGGCCGCTGCCCACCACGCGCCGGGCCGTTTCCTCACCCCCGTCCAAGTCTGTCACCCACGGTGCTTCCCACATCCCACAGCTTCAGGAAATCCAAAAAAGCCTCAGCCCCAGCCTTCCTCCAGCCTCACATGTCTCCTCCCCGCCTTTCCCTGCAATACTTCTCCTGTTCAAAAGCTTCTCGCTTGCTGCCATCTTTTCAGCCCAGGGAGAAAAAATACAGCCTCACCTCCTCCTCCTCACCAGCTCTGAGAAATCCCCATGGGGCGCGACAGCATGGGCAACGCTTGACCAACAGCGAGTGCCAGAGAGGGGGTTGCTTGGCACCAAGTTCCAACTTCTGAAGGAAGACAACTTCTGACCCTGGCTCGGCACACAAGCAACCAAGGCCCCAACTCTGCAACGAAGCCTTAAAAGGAAAAAAAAATAGTAATTCAGGACTGAAGCACTCTGAGGCCACAGTCATGATTTTGCTGTGTCACAGCACGTGCTGTGCGCTCACCCATCCACGCAGCTGTAGGCTCCCTGCACACCAGCTGCCTCCAACGCCAGCCCCACTCGGCAGCATCTGCCCTGGCACATACCACGTTTGGTGCGTTGTCCATCCACAGCTCCCTCAGCCACAGCCGCTGGAGGCAGTAGCAGCAGCAGAAGACAACCCCAGGCACCCACAGCACATCGCTGCTGAATTACAGAGAGCAAAAACTTCAGCCTCTCAGAAGGACTTTCTGCCCATCTGAGCGAAAGTCGTTCCACTGGGTGTCCGTGGCAAGGCGCTGTGGCACTGGGGGCTGCAGGGCGGCCTCTGTGAGGAGATGCCATGGCTGCCCCATGCTAGACACAACCAGTTCTAGCCGGGTCCAATGGACCCATCGCAGGGCACGGCTGAACCCCTCAGCCAGGATGGTGGTGCCTCAGGGAAAGCTGTGACGAAAAATGTGAAAAAGAACCCTGCAGACACCCAGGTCAGAGAAGAAGGAGATGCTGCAGGTGCCAAAGCAGAGATTCCCCTGGAGAGGACCACAGTGGAGCAGGGCGTCCCCTGCAGCCTGTGGAGGGACCATGGTGGAGTTCATGACGGACTGCAGCCCGTGGAGAGGACCCATGCTGGAGCAGGGGAACAGTGTGAGGAGGAAGGAGTGGCAGAGAGGAATTGTTATGGACAGACCACAAACCCCATTCCCCATCACATGTGCTGCTCAGGGAGGGAAGAGGTAGAGGAGTTGGGAGTGAAAAAAAAGAGGGAGGGAAGGGGCTGTTTTGTCTTTTTTTTTTTTTTCTCCTCACTGTCCAATCTATTTTGATTGGCAATAAATTAATTTTCCCCAAGTTGAGTCTCTTTTGCCTGTAACAGTAATTGACAAGTGATCTCCCTGTCTTTATCTTGACTCACGAGCTTTTCTTCATGTTATTTTCTCCCCCAACCCATTGAGGAGGGGGAGTGAGAAAGCGGCTGGGTGGGCATCTGGCAGCTGGCCACAGTCAACCCACCACAATCATAAATTGGACCGACCACAGGAGAGAAAGAAGAGAGAGGAGAACAAGAAGAGAACAGAGTTACGCTGACACTGTGGTCCAGACCTGGTGCTCATGATGCTTCCCCATGAATTGGGCCATTATCTGAGGATTGCCCTGGACACAGAGCCCTTCTTCAACACGCGCTCATCATGAGGTTGAATTTGCGGGTTTGTAAGTTAGTTATGTGCAAGGGCAAGGCTATCCCTGCCTCCTGCCCAGAGACAGTGTCCTTAAATAAGACAGGACCCTTCCTGAAGCAGTCCAGGAAAAGTCCACTGAAGGGAAGGATCATGAAAGAAATCAGGAAAGGCACAGATCAGTAATCTGGAGCATAACCGGAAAGATGGTTCCAGCATAACTGGAAAGATGGCTCAGACATCCCTCTTTCGGGTCGCTAAGAAAGCTAGTACAAAATATTGGCGTGGGTTTTAGCTCATAACTTTTGCTAACCAGTGTATCTGTTGGCAAATGCAGCACTACTATGCTAACACACTCCTCTGCTCTTTCTACCTAGGACTCCTTTAGCCTGACTTCCAACTCCCCTGTTTAAGAATGCCAGGCCAGCACATAAACCACCTCTGCTCTGTGGCTGAATGCAGCAGAAAATTTATTAATAGAAAAAAGAAGAAATGCAAAAGGAAGATCATCTCTGGACATAGCCCAGGCAAAATGTAACTTGCCATAACGCAGCCCTGAAAGGCACTACTAGCAAAATACCCTGGCATGTTACAGCATCCTCCCAACTTGTACAAAAGCTGCTTTATTGCTGATCTCAGTTTACTCTATTCCCAGGCATAACTGAACTGTGGTTTTTTTATGGGTCGTCTGGCCTCCCCAGTAAGTGTTCTGGGCGATCATTAAGGCTTGGTAAGGCAAAGCTCTTACTTTTTTTTTTTTTCTTTCTTCTTTTTTGCAGAGCTTCTTTCTAAACTTTTATCAGCTGATCTGCAGAAGCTGCAGAACGATATGCAGTCCCTCTCCTTAAGCAGTTCCTGAATAACCAACTGCTGCTTCTTTCTCCTGGAGCCACCCAGAATGAGGGCTGGGGAGGGTGGACCCGACTAGAACTGGTTGTGTCTAGCGTGGGGCAGCCATGGCATCTCCTCACAGACAGCATTGCACTGTCTTCCAAGACCTAGATGCCTCAGCTCCACCAAGCCTCCCCTTTGCACCCCAGAAGCAACATTGGGAAGAAAATGAACTCACATACAGAAGCCCACTTGCAAACTTTAGATCATGAAGAAATTTCTGGGTGAAAAAAAACCCACATCCAAACTCAGAATGACAGTCTTTGTAAGGAAAACTGCTTCCTTCCAGTTCCTCCAGCTTCACACGCTTCCCATGCTTGACACAGTGAAAAATCCCATAAGAAGCTCATCTATTCAAATGCAGGAACCGCTCATGGAACTAATGTGCATAATCTGGATGCAAAAATCATCAAGACATTAGTGTATTCATGAACCATATGCTGTCATATTGATTGCGAAGAACATGGAAAAAAGTATCAACTTTTATACAAAAATCTGACTTCTTTTATCTGTGCTGCATGTAGGGAACATGGAATACTAAGTTTTCAAGGGAAGACAGTTACCCAATTTTATTTGTCAGGACCCTCTGGTAATGTGGCAAAGAAAACGGAATTAATAAAAGTGTTCAGAAAATTGGGGTTAAGGTAAGAACAGGACAGGCCCCTCTGATTCTGCGACTGCGTAAGGACTGGTGCATACATATGGAAAAGCATCATCAGGGAGGAAACCAGCTTAAAGAAAACCAAAGGAAGAGTGATACGAACTGGGGGTGAAATAAAGGAGGGAAATGGAAACTCTAATGAGAAGCTACTTGTCCATGACTGGAGGCAGAGGAGAGAGGCAGAAAATTTCAGAGAAACATGTTTCAATTCATGACCCAGTTACAGCACATTTCTCTTGCCTCTCTTTTTCCTTCCAGTCTGCTGTTGGTGGCCCTTTTGCCATCACCATGTTCCCCAATTTACAGACAACATCCAGCAACAAGCCTTCGATCAGAGGGAAGGGCACAAGTGCTATTTGCTTTCCTTTCCACCTGCTCCACAGCTGAGGAAGAGCAACAGGCCACAGCTCATCTGACTGTTCAATGCTTGGGAACCCATCAGCCCAAAACTCAACATTATTTCTGGGATATTCTTAAAGCTTACAACCAGTAGGGTGATGTAGAAGTAATTGCAGGAGTAACTGCTGTGCAAGCCTACATAGTGCCAGGGGGTTGCTAACAGATCTACAATCATCTTTCAGAGTGACAAAAACAAATTTCTGGATTGCAGCTGCTCCTGCCACCTTGATGCTTCGCAGCTCACAAACCAAAGGAAGCGCATCCTGTAGCTCCAGGAAGGCAACTTTATCATGCAAACAGTCTGGACTCTCTTCTGGCCACCGCTGTCTTCATCGCGCCCAAGTCCCAACCTCCACACTTAAAAAGAAATATGGTGAGGGAGGATGCAAGGGAAAAATAGAGTAAGGGAAAAAACAGCCTCTGTTCACACCCTTATGTTCAAGAGGTCCAATGCTATTTGTAATTGCTAGTCACTGCCACTGCTCTGGAAAAGAACCTGTCTCTGATTCACTATCTATATCTCTTGGCAGCAGCTACTATAGCAGCACGATGCAGAAACAAAGAAGCTGCATTTCAGATCTACCCATCGTAGAGATACAAAGTTTAGACCTGGATCCAAATTTCTGCCTGTAAAATCACGGCTTGAAGCCCACTGTTGTCTTAATTATGGATTAAAACTCCTAGGTTTGTCCTTTCTAGAGAATATAAAATTTCACTGGTTAGACAGAGGCTTAACAAATGGTTTGAGCAGAGATTTCACAATGAATATGTGATGATTAACTGCAGGATCACAGAGATTAAAGGTGGGAAAGTACTATTAGATCATTGCAGCCCTATGGCAGTTGCAGAGTTGTTCTCTGTAGTGTATCTCTCCCAGCACCTTGTTCAGGCTAGTTTTGAGTGGCTCAAGCAAAGGCTCTCCCAGTTTCTTTCTGGAGGCTGTTCCACACTCGAGCAGATCTTACTGATAGTTACTCGATACTTAATTTCACCTTGCTCCATTCTGTAGCCAAGAGCCATCTTAAATAGCCCTTTTTTCCACTGGTGTCTTTGTGTTGCTGTTTTCTGCCCTTATGTCACTTTGTAAATTCACATCTAATTCTCTGTTTGCCGTCATTTCCCATGATCAAGGTCAACAGAGAGTAAATAGCATACTTCCATGTATGCTATGCCCTTTCCAACCTCCATTAAACCAATCTAGTCTTTCTTTGGACAGACGACATCGAATTTCTGTGGTTTGACTCATCATGTCATTTCCTGCTCCCGCTTTTGACTCTTCACGAGGTGGCAGCATGACAGAGAGCAGGACCCACCAATTAATGAGATGTAAAGATACAAGAAAGGCTTTCTCAAGATAATTGTTTTTGAAAGCTTAGTACAACAGGAGATAGACGCAGACTCAACCTGAGGCTGCATGGATGGCTCCAGGTTAGCTCCTGCTCTGACTTGGATCCATAGGCTTTTCACTCTGCGACCTGAGTTTAGGCATAAAGCTCTGCAGCTGGCGCCGATGAAGGGAAGTTTGATTGGGTCGTAATGTACAAAGCAGCACGCTGCAACTAACTCCACAGACCGAGGCCGGGAAAAATCCGTTCCTCTCTTCAAGTCACGTTAATGGAATCTTTTCTGCTGGATCAGGATCAGACACTGTAAGGTAGACATTCTCTAATACAGAGAAGGATGTGGGATGAACAAATGCCAGAGTGAACAGTCCTAATGACCCTTGCTTTAAAGAGCCCAGAGACAAGACAGAACAAGGCCGGGGCTCCAGGAAACAGCCCAGCAAATGTGTGTGCACATGTGCGTGTCCTCCGACAAGCTGCGCCCAGCCTCCCTCCAGCACGCCAAGCAGAGCCTGCCGCTGCTGCCTGCAGGCAGCCGACTTCGGAGAGGTTTCAGGTTCCCGTCCAGAGAAAACGACGGCATAGCAGCTACACGGCTACACTCACGGTTTCAACTCGGAGCGCTATCACATATGCGAGTGCCTGGTGTCGAGCCCAGCACTTCTGAATTTTCTGAATTCCCTGCTTACTGAAGGGTGAAATTAGACTCACGCTCACAACTTCCAGCTTGCGGAAAGCAGCTCGGAGCAGGTAGCGGAGGGTACGGTGCACAGAGGATAAAAAAAGGTGATTGTGGGTGCAGAGAAATATATTCCAGCAACACAGACTTTGTTGTAGCAAAGTTCAGACTGGGAATTTGCATATGGAAATTCTTTATGAAGGTACTCATATTAACAACCTGAATTGCACTCTTAAGAGATTACAGCAGTTAGGGAGAGGTAAATGAGCTCTGTCAAAACAGGAACAGCTCTAAGTGATTCCCCAAAGCAGGATCGGGGCACGCACCATGGCAGACTTCCTCCATATTCTGGCACTGGCTAGGGAAATTATGGAGGTGTTCCTCTTCTGCTTCAAAGCAGAAGGTCTGGCAGCAGTTCTAGTCCAATGATGTGGAGTTTGAAAGAATTTAAGTCAATGCAGTGTTGATGCAAAGGAAAAAAAGAAAAAGGTTTAAGGCTGTAGTTCAGACATCACCGTGTTGCCTCCAGTTTGCCAGGTTCGAAGATGCAGGAGATGATGCAGTCATTTCCCTTCAACAGCCTCTGAGCATCAGAGAGGCTTTAGGAAGAGCAGAGCAGGGGCAGGAGGGCAGACCCATGGAGTCCCTTACAGTGGAGCACTGTGCCCAAGATGCATCTTCCTGTCGGAGCACCTTTGGGTGCTGTGTAGTCACACTTCTGTGAGCTTCAGCAAGACTGCGGCTCTTCTCCAGACAACCATACGAGAGCCACAAGGCAGCTGTTTCTTCCCCAGTAAGTCTCACTCAAACTCGAGCAGATCTTTCAAGCAGAACCTGCATGTCCCAAGTAAGTCAGGTCCCAGGACAGATGGACAGTCAGAAAAGACCGCTTAGCCACACGCGGGGCTGGGCATAGAGGTCCTTCATACTGTGCAGGTTTGGCTGTCACCAAACAGTTCCAAATATTTGCCATTCCTTGTAGGTGTCAGAAGCTGCATACAGCTATACCTACAGAAAGTCCACACACGGAGCTCTCTGATCTTTCTCATCTCCCATTTCTCAGGGAAGGTTATGTCTTGCAGACCTCTGCAGTATTGGCCTGAAGGAAGTACAGTGGGTCTGGCAAGCATCAAGGGTTTAAAGTGCTGCAGCCAGCTGCTCTCGCTGACCCCAAAAAATTTCAGTCCTGCTCGATTTTTGTTTCTTCAGTCCAGCTCTGGAAGGAGGAGGAAATAATGACTCCATGGGCGTCCTGGTATGGTATGTGGCCCAGCAGATCTCCTCTGGTGAGCCTTGCCCAGGGGTCTGCCCTTGTGCTGGGTTACTGATCTCACTGGAGGTGTACCAGAGCAGATTATGTGCCCATCCTCTGCCCAGTCTGGCATGCTTTGCTTGAATTGACCACACTTCTTATGAAATTAGGATGAGAGAAGTCGTGGAGCCTGTTTTTCCATCTAACTAGTGTGAGCTGTAGAAAATGGACACTGGCAATGGATGTGGTTGATAAAGCTATTTGGTTGTTACAGAAAAGAAAAACCCATTTCCCAAAGACGTGGCAGAAACAGGCTCAGAGAAAACAGACCTGAAGACCCCAAGTAAGCACCATTGCAGATCGTAGGAAAGAGGTTTTTCACACGTGGGGTGCACTGCGTTTGCTGTGGACAGGGGAGACTGTCTCGGGGTCTGTGGATGCGCACCGTGAGGACAGGATTAAAGCACTGTGGGCTGGCAGTGCCCCACACTCCCACACCTGCAGGGAGCTTACCTGAGATTCTTGCTTTTTCAGCTCTTGCTTTTTAAAATTTCGTCAGTGCTCTTCTGTGGTGTTTCATGTTCTCGGGCTGCAAAGAAGCATTCTTTGCTGTAAAAAGAAGCAGTCTGTTTAAATCTTTTTCTTTTTTTTTTCCCCCTGAAATGAATGAATGTAAAGCATCACCCAGTGACACTCCCTACTGCTGAATCCATCGGCACCCTTTGTGTTTTCATGGACATATTTTCCTTATAAAAACCAGTTCCATCTTCTCCTCTGCTATGTGAAAGGCTCAAACAAATGTCAGAAAACTGACTGACAGACTGTACAGGCAAAGCGGAGAACCTGACTTTGTTCAGGGGCTGTCAAGTGCACAAAGTAAACAAAAGAATAGATCTATGTAATTTCTCCTCACTAATCTCTTTCAGCTACAACTCTTATTTTAGATATTACTTGTGAAGGAAAGCACAACACAATGTCAGTGTGTTTTAAATGTTAAAAGTCTCATTAGTTTTGAAAAATATATTTCTCTGATAAATTTGTTTGTAACGATCAGAGGCACGAAGCCTAAACAGCATTGTGTTTTTAGTAACCATTTGAAAGCTATGTCTTCCTAAAACTACCGTAATCATTTAAAAACTGTAACTTGTTATTGTAATGCCTTGGTTTTGTCCTCCCTCAAAGCCTACCTCTGGCTCTTCCCCCAAGTTATCTTTGCCAGAGGCTCAGCAGTCTTCCTCTCCCATGCACAACCAGGATGGAGCAGTAGGGTCTTCCATGCTCTTTGCTCAGCTTGCACCTACCCGCTTGATGAGGTTGTGCTGAATACAAATATCTGGGTGAAGTATATTCAGGTTTTGCAGAAATCACCACCACCATGGATGACAGAGCTTACGCAGCTCTCCGCTGGAATACAGACTGCCTGCAGGGTTGACAGAGTTGCCCTCCTAAGCCGGGATTTACTCTCCTGCCCTGCCAGAGAGTCTCAATCCAAGGGAACAAGAGAAAGAGTTGCATATGCGGGTTAGATTTTAAATCCCTCTTTCTGACAGCATGATGCAGCTGCGTGCTGCAAGCACGTCTGATAGACATTGGACCCAGGGGAGGATCAGCTCTGAAAAACCTTCCCCGGGATATTTTTGCTCCTTTTACTTCATTCTCTGCATTTCTTCTGACTCCTGGGGTGTGTAATTTTCCTCAGTCAAAAACCAGAAAAAAGCGGGGAAAAAAAGGGGGAGAGAGGTATGCTGCAGCAAGCGGGCAACCAGACCGCAGGTGGGCACGATGCACGTAAGCGGCACAAAGCAACTTATTTCACATGAGCCAGGGAAGGGAGCACGGCTCTTGCAAACGCCACGGGCTGCAGCAGGCTCCATCTGGCCTCTGCCACGGGGCAGGAGCAGAGGCATGGGGCAGCTTTGCTGCGAGAGAGGCAGGAGAGGAGCACACCACGACTGGGAGCGCCCAGGGGAAGGCACCCGGGCAGGGAAAGGAGCTTTCCGTGGGGTTCGTAACCTCTTGTGCAACTAAACCAGTACAAATCACCGCTACCCCCACAGTGCGGCGTTGCTGTTGTCTCCATTTTCGTCATGAGCCAAACATCAATTGTTTGCACCCACAGCCTTCTCCTTGGTGACCCACCGCCTGTGCATGGCCTTTCCACCTCTGTGCCAAGAGGGGCCGAAAGCAGCTGCTGGTGAGGCTGGGGCCATCTGGGTCCTGTCCGCTGCCCCAAGCCCACATGCCCCCCACACCCCAGCCCATCAGCTCCGGTACACTGGGAAGAATTCACCCTGTGTCCCCCTCGAACCCTTCTGCCAGCCGGGGAGAACTGTGCTCCTTTGCCATGTGTGCCAGGCAGCCACGCCGATGGCCACTGGCACCTGGTTTTAGATGAACACACTTGCAGCATGGCTACACTCAAAGCACTGAGGATTTCTGTAGCTGTAATTAACGTATTCCAATGGTTTTAACTTTAAAGGTGGGGGGCATCTATTTATTTTCATTTTATTTTGTGTTTTTCCCGTTCTACCTGGAATTCGGATTTATGTAACATGGAACCGAACGTGTCAAGGTATCTGAAGGCTCAAAATGCACAATGCAATACTATAATATAGCTCTTTGTTATGCAAATTATTTCTTCCCAGCTGCTCCTGCAAGGAGTGCCAGCCCAACCTATCAAAGGGGAACAAAACCTCCAGGCAAGGTTTCTGCTGCAAGGCCCCTTACCTCTGCGCTCAAGGGGCTGGGGCTGCCTCTCTTCCGGCACCTGTAAACCAAGCTGAGAGGTAAACCAAAACAATTTAATATTGCAGCTCCACCACTGCTGGGAACACGAGCTAGGAATTAAAAAGTGATACCCTCTTGACAGTCAGGTTGCCGTGATTTACGTTTTCTCTCGGGTCCCCTCCCCCTCCACATGCATCTTCTCAGCACTTCTGAGCAAAGGGGAAAAACGAAGCAGTGTGGGAAAACATCCAGTCAAACCTCAGAGGCTCTGACGACGTTCTGATTTGGCACCCACCAGGGTAGCAATATGTGATCATGAAGGATTTCTAGTGAGCGGGTGTCAGATTCATGACAGCCAGAAAATGCTGTGATTGCATTATTTAAATTAAAATTAAGTTCCCAAATAATAATAAAAAAAAGGTTTCATATATTCAAAATTAAAAGAATAAAATTATGGGCCTGGTTGCCTTTATATTTTTTATGTTGATATTCAGTTAAAAGAAAGTTTGTCTTGTCCCTGTGTTTCTAGAGCCTAGGAAGATATTTTATTGATAGCACATGGAAATATTCAAAGGGAAAAAGGAGTTCTGGCATCTGGAAAGGGACTACTGGGGGCCTTTGGCAGCTTGAGAGGCTCAGAAGACCACTGAGAATGTGCGGCAAGCTCGTTAGCTGAATGCCTTATTTATAATGGTCACTAGTGAAATACCTCAAAAGCTGACATTAAACTGTCATCTCTAAGCCTCAGAATTACCAAATGGGCATTTCTAACGGGTGGATAAATTAATACAATAAAAATCCTTGTCTCAGCCTGTGTGCAGAATAAGGAAAATGATCTGACAGTAGCTTATACCCTACTTGTATTTTAAGATTTTCTTCATGACTGTGATGACTACACAGGTTATTTTAATGTTTCAATATTGGAGAAATTCTGCAATGAAGGTACATTTCAGGATTGCATTAACACTATGCACCTTATTTCTCATAGCAAACACAAAATGAAAGTTGCCACTATTACACTAATTAGTCTGCTGGTAAACCAGAACTCAATCTATCACACAGAGAAAGGGGTCAAAGAAGGAATAATACGTATTCAGCCTCCACAGGTAACTAGTAGGCTGCTCAACATTTAAAAATTGGTCAAACTATGATTTCAGGGTAATAAAAACGATAGTATTAATGGAAATTGAGAAATGCGGGTCACTGTGGTCATAGTGGTTGAGACTCACAGGAGGTAACTTTGGGGAAAGCATAATATTGAAAGTATATTACACTTACAGGGTAGCAACACTTCATGTATATGCACTGTCTGATGAATTGTAATATAAAGTGCAATTGCATTTTGAGCCAAAATCGCACTACTTTATTTAAAGGAATAAATGGCCCCACAGCAGCTGTATAGGTAAAGGAATGTGGCTGATAAGTGGGGCCTACTCACAGAAATAAGTACAGAGATTTCACCTGAAAGAGGAATCGATAGGGGGGAAAAAAAATGACAAGGGTTTTTAGGGCTGATTAAGGAATAGAGCACAGATTTTACACAGAGAGACAGAAATGATTTTGGTGTCAGGGAATAAAACTGGATCTGAAAATAATCTGCTGCTTGACTGCAACTGCCACTGGCAGAGGCTTTCCCTAAATAAAGGAGTAAATACAGAGTAGCTGGTCCCACACTGTATGGGGTGGAGAAGGGGGATTGCCATTTGAAACTCGTTCTGATTAAGCAAATGAGGCAGAGGGGGAAGACAAAGCCAACAATAACCAAAGGAGAAGGTGGTCAGCTGATACCACCAAACCCAATTTCCCCAAGAATCAGTGGTACAGCATCATTTCATGCCAGCCGAGGGTCTGATCACCTGTCACCTGGCTGCAAAAAAGTCTCTGAAACACCAGCCAGCAAACTACCAGAAAGCATTTGACACCAGTCATAGCTCACAAGTGAAAATGCTATATTAGAAATATAAGGTGGTGAGGGGACAGTGGAAGCAATGTTGTGGGGTCCCTCCGAGCTTGCTGGAGATATGCGACCATGATGGCTACGGGCCAGTTTCTCAAGGAGGAGGCACGACCACCAACCACTGCCACCTCATCACCCTCCTTTGCAATGGCCAAAGCCTTTAGTTGTTGCAGGGGACAGCTACAGCCCACAGTACAGAAAGGTGAGTCTGGCGGGGTGTTCCACAGGGAAAGCACCACTGCAAGAGGGAGCACTAAATGGACTGACCTTGAGCAGACAGACCATTTATCTCTCCTTTCTGCAATCCCAGTATGACAGATTAGATGCTCTCTGCGGTAAATTGGGGAATGATGCTGTATTAATTGAGAATAATTACTCACCATGGGAGAGAAGTTATTTTTCCAATTTGGTATCTCCATGTTGTGGGACTTTTCTTGGGTTTGGGGTTGGGTTTTTTTTTTTCCTCAGGTGCGTGCTTCTGAGTGTACACAAACCACCCATCTGTGCCTTCTTCTCGCACTCCCTGCATTCCTCAGAGGGGAATTTGAACACAGAGATTAAAAGAAGTTAAGGTACTTGCCTACCTCACCTTTCCGCTGGATCTGGTGAGCGAGGTTTGCATACCTTGCAGTCTGCACCACTTTTGCGAAGCTGAAGAACTGAAACTCCACCTTCCCCAGGGTGTGCTCACTTCCTTGCTGCGACTGAAAGACTAGGGAGAGCAACAACGGGCCAACTACAGCCCCAAATGCAACCATTTTCATATGATTATTCCCCTGGAGTTTAATCTAACCTTCCACACCTGACCCTAAGCCCCCTGACATGGAAGTCACTGACCCCAAATGGTAAATTCAGTCTGGCCTTACAGCTGCAGCTGCTTTGCGCTCTCTGTGGAGAGCCAAGAGGACTGAAGGTCTTGTCCCAACACCCTTCAGGCCCAGGGCTGGTCTGTGCTCGGCTCCCCAGCGCAGGGCCGGCTGAGTACACCTCGCATTAGCAGCCTAAAGCTGAGCAGGATTAACTGCTGCAAAGGCTCTCGGCACCCTGCCACGGCTGTGTTTACATTAGAGAAAATGGACCTCACAGAGACAGTTTGCAAACACCGCAAGACGAACTTTTGTAAACTCCCTGGGTTTAGTCATCTTTCCCCATCTGTCAGAGAAGTTAAAGTGAGATTGAAAAAACACAGGAAATTACTGTGTATTCCAAGTAGTCGTGACTGAGCGGCTTGGCTGTTACATGGGATGCCTTGTGGAAGATTCACATCTCCTAACATTTCCAGCAAGATCCTTAGCAGCGCTTCCCCGGCTGCGATCTTTTAGCAGGCTCTGCACACCCTGCCAGGAAAAGCCTCTGGGGCGCTTCGTGCAGCTGCAGGAAAACTCATACCAGTACTGAGAGGAGCCCAAAAGGTTACCTCCAGAAAGTGAGGGCAGCCCTGTTCTTCCAGGTTGCAAAGCAAGGGACGGGCAATGAAAAAGGTTAGGTCCCTTTGGGAGGCTTCCACCTGAGAGTTCCATTCACTGAACAGAACGCCAGACGAAATCCTTTACCCTACAGCGGTTTAAACCTTTCTCCGATGTGACTGGCTGGCTCTCTTCGTGATAAAACTTAAGAAACTTCTTTTATCAAGGTTCCTGGCATGCGTAAGCAGCACTTACATTTGCTACACCTCTGGCTACAGCCTTTATCTCAAGAAGGCAGTGAAAGGGCATGAGTTGAATGCAGACGAGAAATCACCTTCATGTTTCTCCTTCAGCCATAGCCCTTCAATCACCAGATCACTACCACTGTGGCAATCTGAGCTACCGGCAGCTGGGAAGGCCATTTAGCTGGGTGGGTCACAACTGGCACGGGCCTCAAGAGGGGCCACAAAGCAGTGGGACACGCTGCACCCTGCGTAGCTTGTTGAAATTCCCCTTCAGATCATGCTGCACCTCTGAACCAGCTCCCTGCTTCCCCTGCACAAACCCGAAGGGTGGTGGCACCCAGCGTGCTGCTCCGGCGGCATGTCGTGGTCTTCAGCGACAGGACTAGTCGGAAGATGAGAGAGGTAAAAGGAGGATGGAGGCCGCACAGGAAGAAGAAATGTGAAAAACATCTCTTTACCACAAGCTTTGCTTTGGGGTGTAACACCTTGAGGACTGAAAGGAGCACTTCATTTCTGCGGCTCAGCCTGCGTTTGTTTTCTCTGTGGAGCCAGCTGCTACGCTGGCATTGCAAACCGGTGCCAGCTGAGGCTATTTGAGTGCTGGGAATGCTTAAGTAACTGTCGTGTTAAGCTGTTTCAACAGTTTAGCTACTCCAGTAAAAATAGTAAAATTTTACCAAAAGTATTAAGTATATATGAAGCACAATGATACTATGCTGCATGTTTTGAAGAAGGAGCATGATTTTTTCAACTGAAGTGAACTATGCATTTCCAAGGGAAATGTATTACCTGGCGGCAAGCGATCCTGAAGATAAAATGACACTTCTGTTCTTAGTGAGAGTAAAATAGACCTGACAACAGAAACATCTTTTTCTGTTGCTGTTTTCCATGTATTATTGAAGTACCATTATAAGCAGAGATTAGCCTGCTGAAAGGCACAGTACTTTATAGCCTCATGCTCTAGGAGCAAAGTATCTTATGATAGAGAGTAAAACAATCTCCCTAGAGAGAAGCTTTTCTGTCCAGTTCTTCCAGGCAGGTAGACCAGAATCATGTTCAGGAGCACTCATTTAGCAGCTATGCGTGGGATGTACAGATGACAGGCGTTAATATAATCTCGGAAAATAACTAGTTCTTGAAAGTTTGCTACTGGAAAAATGTCCTTAGTACTGGAGTGGGCAATGGGGAAAAGGTCTATCAGGTTTACACTCTCCACATGCCATAAATTAAAACAAACTTAAACCATGAAATCCATTCAGCCTAGCCCAGGTTGGAAATCCCATCAAGGTCTATTGCATTTCTGGCAATTGGACAAGGGTGTTTCCAACTCCCTTTTCTAACATTAAATACCTCTGTCTCTTCTGAAGCAAACAGGATGACTTAGTTGACTCCTGAGTCCAATACATCCGCTTCCAGTGTTTGCCATTATTTTGTGAGGCAGGGTCTGGAGAAAGGCAGAAAAGACCACTTACCCTTAGGCCAGCCTTCATAAATAAGATGACATTTCACCCCTTACAGACCCTGATGACACTCAGTAAGACTGTCCAGACCTGTAATGGCTTAATTTCTGGGTGTCCCTGGAATTAAAGAAGCTATTAGAAAGGCCAGCGTAGACAGAGAGTTCTGCTGATCCATCGCTTCAGCTGATGCAAATTCAACTTGGAATACTCCGCAATGGGTTATATATGCGGGCTTGCTCTTGAAGACCAAGGAGCCCCTTGGGGTCAAAAAGCTTTCAGCGCCCCCCAAAATGTTAGCTTATGTGTGGCTTGGGCAGTATTTGGCCAGGTGTTATCCTTGGCAATACATGCAGATGCAGAGAGAAGTCTGTTGCTTCTCAGTGCACCTTCAGACTGCCCTAAAGCCTCCTGAAACCCCAAGAAGTCTGAGCTCCATCTCAGACTCAACTTGAGGTGCCCAATCAGCTGCAGCCTAACCTCTTCGGCAGGGAGCAGTTTGATTAAATGGCATTTCCTTGGGTGAGGGAGGGGAACATGGGGGAAAGGACCCAGTAGCCATTGGAGATGTAAAATTAAAATGAATTTTGGTCATTTTAATAAATATATATCAAGGAAATTTCACTTTACTACAACAACACATTAGTATACAAGCATCTAATATTTAAGCTTAAAACATCAAGTGTTTATCAAATATTGGAAAAGAGCAGACATTACTAGACTATCTGGGTATAACACAAGAAAAATCAGTTTTTTTTAAAAAATTGGTCCTTGTGGACAAATGTCTAAATGATGATCCTACTCATACACTGTATGAATGAGATCTATATTTAATATTATTATTATTATTAATAAAAAAAGCTTCTGTCTTGGAGAAATCAGGTGGGATTTATATTTTCTTTATTTCTCGTTCTTCTCAATGATAACCTTTACAAACTTGTCAGTTCCAGCTCACATGACCACATAAATGTTATCATTGTTTTATGTCCTAGATCCTCTCTTTGTGGTCACTTTGGCTGGGGGGGGAGTTTTTTTTCTGCGACCACTGAGCTTAGTCACGAAACCTGCCCAGTTTGCAAACATGACTGTGGGGTGTGCGCACTACCCAAAATAACCATGGCCCAGGAGGACTCGGGCTGGAACCAGTGAAACCCAGAGCAGGAGGTCTCTGACCCAGAGACCCAGCTGACTCCAGTGCCGAGCCGGGGGCAGCCCGGGGCGGTGTCCCCCCTGGGGACCCTCGTTCCCTGCACCGAGCCGGCCCTTTCCCCAGCAGAGAGGTGAATTTCACCCTTTGGACAAGAACCAAGTGGAGAAGATGTCACTTGGATGCACAATGCTGTGGGAACAGGCACCTATGATGAGTCAGCCGTGGCTTGGATGTGGCTATTTTGCCGAGCACACCCTGCCAGTTGTTATGAGGACTGTGGGAACTAATTAATTTGGTGGATCTAAGACTCACAGTACTCTCAGTCCAACCCTGACTGATGTCTTCTGGGCATTTTAAGCAGCACACTTTTGCAAACGGTCTACCTAGAGATGACTAAATGTTGTCCTTAGCCACTGAAATCTCATCTCATTTCTCCAAAATGTTCTTTTTTAAAATTAAACCCCTTACATTCATTCAGATAAAATCATGTTTATCGCCACGTTATCGATTAACATTGTGCTTTTTGCTTTCTTTTCTTGTCTTTTTTAAATCAACGGCAAAAGTGATAGAAAAATTCCCGCATGCTTTTGCAATCTAAAAGAGAGAAATTATGCAAAACAGAATAAAGTATAAAACATGCCACTGGTTCATGAACTTCATTATACGAAGAAGGAAAAAAAAGAGCCCCAGCAACAGACAGTTGCCATAGAAACACTCAAGCATCGAATGCTTGTTTACAAGAGACATCTCTCTATTGTTTCTTAAATCCCTTCCTAAGGATGGCAAATCAAAAAGCAATTGAGCATCAAAAAGGAAGAACAGAGATGTTTGAATAGGAAGTTGAACTCAGTACTTCAAAGGTTAAAGGTTTTTAATAATATTGATCCAACCTGTGGGTTGTTTTTTTTCTCTGGTTAGGTTAAATCCCTGCTGTATCACCGATTTATACTTAATTTTCACGCTGGCAAAAATTAAGACAAAAAGTAAGGCACCAAAAAAAAACCTGCCCTGTATAACAACAAGCCTCATTAGTTATTACAGCCGAGGTGAAAACGTGCAAGTACTTGAGCTGCACGTTGTGTTTCTGATTAAGATCCCATAAACAGGTTATTTCTTTATGCTACGTCCTATTTTGTCAGTTGAACGAGACGCTGAATCCAGGAGTTCATGAGTATCAGTATAAAACGTGAGGATGGTTTATTCCCAGTCCATGAAGACAGTCCTTTGTCGGAACAAACACTGAGTTACAAGGAGCACATCACCCTTGCTGGTAGCATCAATTTGGTTACCAGACTTCTAATTCCTCGGTAAACATAATGGAGATTCTTCTTAATTAATGGCAGACTTCTTGGGGGCGGGGATATATAAAACGATATGTTTTCCCCATCTGGCTGACTGGTATTTTCAGTAACGAAAGCTACACCATAGCTGTACAGACTACAGTGCTAAGCAGTAACACAACTGCGTTCTTTATGAAGTCTCCGTGTTTATAAATAGCCCGCTGATGCAGATCGTAGAGATGCTTTACACAATCTGCTCTCCAGTCATTTAAAACTACACGTAATGTTTGTGGCATGATTGTATCATTTGTAGAAAACTATAAAAAATCCATTCAAAATAAAAATTTGATAGACAAACGAGCATGCTGCGCATGCTTCGACAGAGCAAGAAAGATGCCTCATATTTTACTTCCTTTGCTGCAGCACATTTTATTACTGGGTAAAGACTCCTTTTTCCTTAAGGATTTTTTCCACGATTCACTTACGTTGCTCTTGTCATTACATCCAGTCTCAAAACAGTCATAAAATTTGCCTTTACATTCGAGAGCATGGGTCCCTCTTACAGGTTCACAGTTTAGGGTGACGCTCTCTCGCTCAGGTTCGTTACCTCCTTTCTCGTCATTAAATTTTGCCTTTTCCTGATTACCAGGAGACCTGGCATTAGTGATGAACATTTCGTTAGCAGGTATCTGGTCATCACTCCTGTAAGAAGAGGCGCTGCCAATGTCATAATCCACCTGCTGGGAACAGCTTGGCAAAGAAATGGGGGAGGAGGAGGAGGAAGAGGAGGAAGTATTTTCTGTACTAGCATTAACAGAGTAGGGGAGATTTAAATAGTGACTGCCACATTCTTGATAGAAGCAGCATGTGTGGAGCTTCTCGTACTCCTCCTTTGCCATCCGAAGGCGTTTTCTGTATGGACAGTCCTGAGGCACAAACCACTCTTGTGGCGACGTGCCACTGAAGGAGCAGGCGGAGAAGCACCAGTTGTTCTGCATGATGATTTCTCCATGGATTCTCTTCATTAGATTGTTGATGAGGACGGATCTCCGCAGGTAGACTTCAGGATCATCGATGAACTTCAGCTTTTCCAAAGACATGTAAAGAATATGGGCCCGCTCCTCAAACACTGAGATTGTCTGAAAATGCAAAAGACAGAAGATATGGGACTGAAGGCAACCGGTTTTGTTCCAGGCAAGGAGAAAGAAAATGACACAAAGTATTCTCCCCGTGCCACTACTTTTCTCATTCTCTTTCTGAGGTGCCTAAAACTGGCTTTTCATTTTGCACACCCATGTAGCTGGGAACCCGCTTTTTCTTGGCCACGGAATTCACCTGGGTTTAGGAGGTAAGTAGCTGAGCATTATGCTACGGAGGCAGTCGCAGGGCATGAATCCAGGACAGGAGAGCGAAATCCAGATGCACGCATCTGGCTCTTTATTTGCATTTGGGTTTAAAACACAAAATTGTTGTGCAGTTTTGCTCCAGTGAAGGCTGGGGGCTTTTTGATGTAAATGGACCCAATTCTGTCCCCGGAGGGGCTTTTAGAAAGCTCTGAAGCCAAGCAAAGGTCCCCCTCCTGCAGCCTCAAGGTCTGCAAGACGCAGCCATCGCCTCACGCAGCAAAGCGTCGGAGCATTTCATCCACTGCCAGTGGAAGAGGCCCTCCAGCGAGGTGGTCTCCGTTTGCCAAGCTCCCTTATACTGCTCTTGTGTACAAAAGTGCATGCAGGGAGGGAGGCAGGGAGAAACCCGTCTCAAAGCATCGCAGCATCTGGAGAGCAGCTGTTGGCCTGCGTACTACACCCTGCGCTCTACGGGACCGGTGGGAACGCAGATAGGCAGGGACAAGGTCAGGAAGTGAAGAGAGGAGAGGGATTTGCAGAAATCCTGGCTCGACGCCCACAGATTTGTTCTCCCTTCCATGGTCCTTCCAGGACTCCCTTTCTCACCACTGGCAGCACGAGCAGGTTACTGCCCCCGGGAGGCCCCGGATTCTGCGCTGTAATCGCTACCCTGGGAATCAAAATAAGAGAGGGGCGATGCATGCTACTGTAAAGCACTATTAACTAATTTTCATTTTTAGTAAGAATTTGGTTTGCGTAGGAGGAAAGCAGCACAGCACAAAGAGAGACTGCTCTAAATCCCCCCCATCTGTGGCTTGATCATTCTTCCCTTTCCCACATGGTTACAGCATTTTTGCAGAGTGGAAGTCGTAGCTATGAGGACTGAAAGAGCATAAAGCACAGCTGCTTTTCACATCCATTCAGCTCTCTTCAGCCCTCTAGCTCTTTCCACAGCCTGGTCCTGTCTGCAGGGCTTAGAAGCAGCACAGTGCCTCATAAAACCAAAAATTGGCCGTGTTTTCATGCGAGTTCACAGCTGAAGCTCTTCTTTGTTAGAGAGTAATTTTCTATAATAAATGACTCATTTTAAATTATATTAAGCCTATAGGTTAATTTGCATTCTTTATACCTGCCGCAGCAATAGTCAGTGAACCCAAAAAAGCCTGGAGCAAACCAGTAAGCCATGAACCGCGATCCTCCTGGAGATACGTCCTGGAGGGCCACCAGTAGGAACAAGTTATCAAAGGCTTTCTACTACAAATGTTTGCCAACAGCCCGGGAGAGGGGCTCTGGGCCCTAATGTCATGCCCTTTATGGGACAAGGAATCTCAGAACTTAACTCACTCTTTACTGGGCAACGGATATATAAAAATGTGTAAGAAATTCAAAGAAACTGGCAGGGCACCCCCCCCCCCCCCAGAGCTCAGTGCTGCAAACTACAAAAGACATTTGTGCTGAACAGAAGGAACAGGTGACCCAGGGTTTCTGACACGATACACCTCTACAACAGCATACAATGATGTCTGGGACAGGTCTGCCTTACCAATACCACTACATCCGGGGTTTATGCTGTTAGAAAGGGATAAGTAACTGTTCCTCCTCTTTGCGAGGAAAATAATTGCTGATAAAAAAATCCAACAATCTAGCCAAGAAAGAATCTGGCTGAAATCATGGAGTGATGTGACATGTGGGAGACATGCTCACTAACCAGAGCACATTTTTCAACACCCTTGGTGCTATTTAGTCATTGCTCTGGCAGCAGACCGGACACCTTCTGGAATTAACAACGGGGCAGTTTCTCACCTTCCCGGTCAGGTACTTACTTCCAGCCAACACTATTTGGAGCTGAAAATTCCTTCGGCTACTCTAAGGTCCTTGGGAAGCAAGCTCGGCGTTACTGCTCGCTTCTCCTCTGCAGAAATCCATCCAGGGAAACAGTGTCCCGCCCAGCAGACCTCCCTGCCCAGTGTCCCTGGGAGGGACGAGACGCTCAGTTCTCCTCGCATCTCAGAAGGCTGCTGCTGCGGTGCAGGTAAAGATAACGTATACACTCGCTCCGCATCTTGATCTGTTTTAGCTTTCTGTCTCTGAGGCTCTTGTGGAACTATTGCCTCCCACAAGCTGTGCTTTAACCAGATTATATTGTGTCCTCTCTATCGCCAATAGTACATGGGTGGCACTGGACTGCTATGGGCCAGGTACCATCCAGCAAGGTAAGGATGGTGTCTCAAGGCATGAGCTGTCTTTAAGCACATCACTCCAGGCATTCGATTCCCTACAGGACTCAGCCCTTAATGAACAACAGCCTAAAATCTCTCATAAAGAAAGTTTGATTTCAATTTATGTATTCACTGGCCTGGGAAATGTTTGCTCTAATCCCTCCCTTAACCGCTTTCATTAAAAAAAACAAAACATTCTTTCATTTACTAATCCGTTCTTTGGAGTTATTAGCTTTTTAATAAACAGGATTAAATATTGAAGGAGCTTGTACTCGCTTTCCAAATCACTCTGTTTTTCTAGAGGAACTGTAACCCATTTGGGGTACATGGAACCTATTACTATTTTCTCTCTTGGAAAAAGTTGTGAATGAAGTGAGGAATCATGGGCCCTTTTTATTTATGTCCTTCATTTCTGCTGTTCAAATGCTGTTATGGAGCTGTTCCTGTTAGCATGATATAAACTAGCTAAGAACAAAATAATCTGAAAAAAAAGAGTCATTCTCAGCATTTCCATTTACAGTTGTTATAAATGAAGAACCGCCTTTGCTTCTTAAGCAATTCGATGACAATAGAACAATAAATGTGAACAAGTGACAACTATTTGTTTCTGAGCAAACAGCTGGATCATTCTCCTAATTTCAGCAGAGTATTTCAGCCTTCTGGAAATGGGTCAATGAAGTGTTACTAAGCATCCGAAACTGGGAGTAAAAATAATGACTGTTAGAAAACGTACTTTATGTGTGCAGCTGCTGAGCGGTGGATGAAAATCCTCTTCTTCCACATATTTCCTTTTAAAGTATGTGATCTTGGATGTTGTTACAGGATTTGAAATTCCCCTGTAATGTGATCCTGCGGGTAATAAATCAGATATGACAAATGACATGCGGTTTGCCGGAGGTTCTCCAAACAAAATACTTTTCATTTCCCTTCGCGCTACAGGAGAACCCCACCGCATATTTTCACATACATTCGCAGCGAGCAGGAACAAACCCTCACCTGACTCACACCGGGCTCCGACAGCCGGAGGCTCATCTACCCGCCCGCGCAGGGCA
>NW_009646631.1:1836425-1851903 GCF_000708025.1 Charadrius vociferus
CCCCCGTCTCTTTTTCTTCCTCCCCCCCCCTCTCCCTCCTCCTCTTCCTCCTCCCTCAGGGCTTTTGCGTGACACAAGAGGAGTCCGGGGGCCACTTTCCTTCGGTCGCTGTTGGAAGGGGTGAGACGATATCAGAGGTGACAGCGCGCCGTGAGGGGTGTGTGTGTGTGTGTGTGTGTGGGGGGGGGCGTGTGGTGTGCGGTGCGGGGTGTGCGTGTGTGCGAGAGAGAGCGCGCCCGGCAGTCGGGGATCGCCTTTCTTTCTTCTTTCTTCCCTCCCAAACGAAACAGACAGCGGAGACTTAGGTAGTTGTTTCCACTAGCCCCGATCGGACTGAACTGGATCTGCCTCCAGTCAAAACACTGCGAGACTAAGACAGAAAATTGGCTCCGGTTGCAAGCCGTGAGTTGCAGTCCCACCGGAGCCAAGCACAACATCGGCGGAGGTCACCTACTTCTTGGCAGAGGAGCGCGGAACAATGCGCCCAGACGCGGCCCGGCCCCTCCCTCGCCTTCCTCCTCCTCCTCCTCTCTCTAAGAAAGCGGGATGTAGTTTCCCCTCGGTGCAGCCTTCCCCGGAGGAAGACGAGGGCCAGAGCGAGCAGCGAGAAGGAGGGGCCGCAGGTGGGCAGGTGGAATTTGGGCAATTGTTTGTGTTAGCAGCCCAGCGCTCGCTAACAAGAGGAAAAAATAAACCGCAGCAGAAGAGGGAGGAAAAATAAATCGTTCACATCTGCCAGTTGTTTTCTTAAATCCTGGAAGAATGCGCAAGGCTGCTACTTTATTAAGAAACGGGCTTCCAGTGTGCCCTGACTCTCGGTTCCTTGGATGCACGCGGGGGTCTGCTCTCCACTCCTCAGCGGGGCAGAAAACAGGAGGCGAAGGGGAAATCCCCAAGCCCCAGTAAACCCCCGGTTGCCGTAGTAAAGGCCACCAGACCTCGCTGCAATCGGACTGAGGGGTGCTTAAACCCCTTCCTCAGAATCATTTTGCTGCTCACGCACTGCTTATGGCCCTCAGTCCCTTTCTTGCAGTAGCCCATTAATGCCATCTTGCTTTTCCTGGGCAAAGAAACAACGACACGGGGAGTGGCAAGCCACCTGGCTGCTCCATGGGAAGTTATCCCTGACACAGCCAGTGTATACTATTTATTCCCCACAGCTTTTGTTACCAGCTGAGTACCGACACACGGAAAGACTGGTCCAAACAACAAGTGGGTCTGTCTGCTGACATAAGAGCAGGGCCAAAAAGTGTCCCCCAAACCAGCTAAAAAGTCATATATTTTGTGGCTGAAAAGATTACGCCATCATTAGAAAGCACCCACGGACTCTTCTCATTAATCTGCACCGAGGAATCACTCACAGGGAGACATCAATCTTCTCATGTTGGCATGATGTCAACGCTCAGTGTTTGTCCTTAGAGAATAAGGGTTGGAAGAAACTCGCTGCTGCTTTGGAAAAGTCAGGATTTCTTTGCACATAATGAATTCAGCGTCTCTTTGTGGGATTTTTTTATGAGAATCGGAGATTTCAACTGTGCTTTTTTTTTTTCTTTTACATATTTCATCACAAATAGGTCTTTCTATGCTTAAGCAGAAACACACAGGAAGGAAGGAAGGAAGGAAGGAAGGAAGGAAGGAAGGAAGGAAGGAAGTGTCAGGATGCCTTCTGCACAGTGCTGCTGATTTATCTTGAAAAATGGAGTTCTCTGGACAGCCGGTAAAGTAAATGAACTGCTTCTGCTATTTACAACATGCAAAATTAATAGAGGCAGGCCAGTTAGCTTCTATAAACAGCTACTGTCCATGCACATTCTCCATGCTTCCAAACTGTATAAAAACAAGGCATAAATAATAGAGCCTCCCTAGGATTAAAAAACAAAGCCCAACAAACCCAAACATTCAGAGAACCAAAGCTCCAAACCAAGCTCGTAGGTCTCAGCATGCGTTACAAAGCTGTATGGGTGGCACTCAGCTACAAAATAAACCCCATTTTGTAGCAAAGGAATTGCTTCAGCACACAGAAGCTGAGAAACCAGGCTTTTAAGAAGGGCTTGTGACTCCGGGCGTGCTATTTGTTCCCATTTGGTTTTCAGAAGCACTGATTTCCAGCTGCTGCAAATGAGTGGGAAGGGAGCTGTGAGTATGCAGCACATGGGAAAAGTCAGCCTCCTCGAAGGTAAAGTTGGACACGGTAAAACTGAAAGCCTGAAGTACGAGGTGGTATTTACTGAAAAAGCACTACGGAGCCTAGCTCCGTAAACAGGACCACTGGCACTGCTCCCGAAGAGCCAACCTACTGCTTTTCCCCATTAAGGGTGGCAAAATCCACTCCTGAGTATCATCTTGCCAGAAAATCAGTGTCAGAGCCAGAAATAGAACCAGATCTCATCGTCCTCCAGCCGTAAGCCCAACCCATTTATAATACATTATCGTATGCAATGGAGGGATTTCATCCAAAATCCCGTTCGTTTCAATGAGACTTTGCAGAACAGCACACGCATTGTTACATTTCCATTAATGCCACTGGAAATAAAGGATGAAAGATGTACATTTGAGCATACAATACATTTACTATACAAAATTACAGCAAAAGGTTGACACTTAGGGCTGGATTCAATTTTGAAAAACCCATTTGGGAGCCTTGTGTGGGCTTCAGTGGCATGGAAGCCAGGCAGAATTTTTTATTGAACCCAGCCCTCCATCCTTACGCTACCACAATTTTTCCATTTTGTCAGCCAAATGCATGCAGTGTGAGGACACCCCGAGGCATCTACAGCAGCCTGAAGGTTAAAATGTCAAACTTTTTCCGTATGCAGTTTTACGCAATAAGACTACTATACATTGCTGCTACTCCATTTGCTGGGGTTTTCACTCACTTTCCTCCAGAGCCATTATGATGTTAATGAGAGAACTGTAATGATGCCATTCACATTATAACAAGCCTGATGCGATGTCAGTGAAAAGGGCTCTTTATACAGTTCCAGAATGCCTCTAAAAACCCAAACTTAATACAAAATGCCTGTGACAATAATGCTGCAGGTCTCACCAAGATCAATAAAGACAAGGGAATAGACTTAAGATGGCTATTACTTTCTTAACTCCTGGGTTTGTACCTAAGTACTGCAGCGGTTTCAGTCTTTATCATATATTCTGGAACGTTTCCATTGCATAACAACATGACTTGAGGAAGGAATAGCGCTTCTTAACCGCGCTGTACCATTGTTAACATCTGGATTGCAGCGCTTAGAAAAGAAAATTGCCATCGCTTTGGTAGCTGTTACCTTTCTGGCGTTACAGAAAATTTACGCTGCAGAAGCAATCAGAAATCCTACCGCATGAGCACTGCACGCGGGCTGCGCAGACCCACGCTCTAAGAAAGCAAGTGACAGCCGGAGAGAGGAAGGGGAAAGGCACAATCCCATACCCAGACTGGTGTACGTACATTAAAAACACCAAAACTCAGCTGTATCACATGTAAACAAGTCCAGGCTGACCTCCTTGCAAACTATCTACTCTTTATGGCTGCTGCAACGAAGTTTGGTATTGCCAACTTAGCTGAGGGAGGCAGGGTGTCCTGCGGGCGAGAGTGTCATGGAACAGGGCATGAAGGCTCCCTTGGGAGCAGCAGATAACTGCACGAGGATGTCGGCATCACGGGCAAAAAGAGAGCAGAGCCCTACAGTCGAGACAATGGTGGAGCGATGACAGCTAAGGCGGAGCTGTGACAACCTGGCACGTGAAAATAAAGACTAGTCGCAGGCAAGTAAGGAGGAAAGGCAGGAGGAGGATTGGCTCTGACCACAGCGGTGGACAGAGAAGAAGATGTCGGGAGCTTGTGTTTAAATAGATCAAACTGGCTGGTATGTCACAAGCTTAAGGAGGAGGAAGTTACAGAGATGGGAGATAACAAGGGCCTTGATTCAAATGTCTATTGTCTGGATAGATATGCATGGAGTTATAGTAACATTATGAATGAAGCAGTGGAAACACTGGGGACACTGAATCGCAGCACACTGGGGCAATGCCAGTAAATGAAAGCAAGGAGTCAAAGATGATCCCTATGCTCAGGGCTCTGGAGCCAAGGCGAGCAGCGAGGCTGCAAGAAGTGGAAAAGTATCTGGAATTGGTCGTGCTGGTTTTAAACTGAAAGTTGGACTTCCAAGAGACAGGCCATGGGTTGGGAGTGGATGGAGAAACAGATCTCCTCCTTCTCTTGTTGGTATAAAATAGCTGAAAAGAATGACAGTATCTCATTGCACCAGCACAGGGTGGTCCCTGGTCTGCGGTGAGGGAGATGCTGAGGCACAAGCCAGAGGCTGCAGGGAGGAGGCAGAGGGAAGAGGGGATGAAGACAGGTGGCAGCGAGACAGTGTAGGCCCCGGGCAATGATCATTTGCTGTTCCTTCAGCTGCACCTCGTATCAGAAACGTGGATAACACCAGCTAACATAAGCATGATACAACGGCAACATGAAAGAGTTAAGGCTGGCTGAAATAACGAGACTGGTAGAACAACAGGTCTGTGTGCCAACGGGGTCAATTCAGCTCTTCATCCTTCGGAGGTATAGATAAACGATAGACCTGCCAAGTCTAGTGTTTTTCCTTGTATTTCTTGGCCCTCGCTTCAGGGAATTTCAAGGAATCTACTGGTTTTTTTTTTCTTTTTGCTTTCTTTTTTTTTTTTTCCTTCTTTTTCTTCTGCTGGTCTTACTGTTTGGTGGAAAAGGAATTAACCTGAAATCAGAAATTGATTTCTGTGTCAAGATACAGCCTTGAAAGTGTTTCAAAGGTATCTTCACTTAACTTCTGTCCTAATTTAGATTATACAACTCCAGATGCTCAAGTGTCTCTTTCTCAAGACAGAATTCCAAGCAAATATTTCTCTAACTTTCCTAATTCCCACATGCTTTTTTTTTTTTTTTTCTTTTCATACTTTGCAGTTGAATTCTTCCCAGAAAGACTTTTTGGAGTTACTCTGTCCCAGTTTGTCGGAGTTCCCTGATTTTCTTAGCAAGCATTTTTTCAGAGAAAAAAAAATAAATAAAAGAAAAAAGAAAATGTTCTTTTGAATTCTTAGCAGTTGTGCTTTCTCCTGTTTCTGGCCTCTATGAAGCAGAACTAGAGAAGGTTTCTCTACCGATAGAAAAGAGGTTTCCTCTTTTATTTCTTTGTAGGTTTATGTCACCTATCAGTACTCTTAGTAGCCTATATGCAATGAACTTCTTAATGATGGTTCTAACAGTTATAGTTTGTGCTAGAATTTTTGCAGATATATGAAAATACAAGCAAATTTGCAACGTATTTCTTTGCCATGGGGCTCTGGCGGATATGAGAAAAGGTGACATCGAGTTTACTGCAGCCATCTCCCGACGGCTGCTTCGTCTGCTTGCTCTAGGAGAACAATAAAGCCCCATGGTACTTATTTCAGTAAGCATAAATATTTTTTCCAGCGTTCTTAGCCAAAATGTCTCATATGCTCTCTGCCTCCACCCCGCTGGTGGCTGCGTGGCCCTGCTAGACATACAAAGCTCCGTCCAGGATCCCCTCCGCTCAGTGGGAGTTTGGTTTGCCAAACACTTCAGCATCCTGAGGGTAAAAGGTGCTCCTATCGCTGCGCAAACTATAGCTGACAGTATTTATGATTAGTTAACCTTCGCAACGGGTTTTGACACTGAATAGGTGCTGGATGTTGTTGCTGGGACTGAAGTCAGAGAGCAAAAGGGGCCCCAGCAGCCAGGCAGGGCTGGGAAAGCAAAGCCCTTCTCTTACATAAGGAGACTTCCCAAAGCACAAGGCAGTTCTCCTCACTTGTTCTTTAAGGGAGGTACCAATTAAAACCGCTTCCCCACTTAACTTTCACTCTGGTGCAGCAGCGCAGGCATGTCACTGGCACTGTAAATTAGATGGTTTACGGGGTTAATTATATTGCCGTCTTCACTTTTTGTTTGCTGAAGAAAGTAAACAAAACAAACAAAAAAGTGTTTTGGAACAAAGAGCGAGTTGTCTCCCACTTTGCTGTGTGCTACTTTCCACGAAGAATGAGAGCTATTATTATTCTTTTACAAGTTTCCTTCTAAGGGAAATAAACACCAAAGGTAGGATTCCAAGGAAATGACTCACAAATATTGGCAACAGGCTCCGAAAATTGGATCCAGTCTTTGCAAAAGCCTTTAGCAGAATACTAACCCCTCTTATTGCAAAATAAACTTTTCCCAGACGAGCTGCACATCAGCTCTGTGCGTGTGTGTGTGCATGTGTGTGTGTCTCTGTGTGTGTGTGTTCGGAAGCGGAGACAGGAACAGAACCCATTTCTCACGTCTCCCCCTCTTCCCTCCGGGGCACCGCTTGTGATGCCATTTTTAGCTGGAAGCTGGAAATTTTTAATAACCGACTGAGTCATCCTCGGGAGAGGGAGGGAAAGGGATGTGCCTCACCTTGCCACGCAGTGTGCTGCCCGCCAGCCCTCCCTGCCCGCAGAGACCCCCGGGAGAGCCGGGGCAGGCAGCCGACCTGCTACAAGCCAGTCTACAAGAGCTGGCAGGAACCTTTATCCTCCAGCTGTAAAAATGAGGGGCAGAGCGGGGAATTTTTCCAATCCCCTGACATTGCGTTGGATTCGGCAGGACAGGATCAGCCTCAAATAATCTGTTTTCAGTCACCAAGTTACCCTTTCAGATGTACAGAAGGTAACTATGCACCGTGACTCATATTTTATTTCTTAATCAGGAACCCCAGGAACCAGGAATGCAGACACTGAAAAATCAGACAGCTGAGCAAAATCAGTGTGGCAGGATTACCATCTGCAAACAGAACAATCTACTTTGCATATTTATTTCTCAGCTGTTTAAAATTTTGAATCATAAATGCATATTCTGTATCACTTGTAATGCACACGTTCTAAAATGCTCGTGCGCTCTCATGTTGGTTTGGTGGATTTGTTTGTTTGTTTTGTTTTTGACGATGTAAATCTGGTTAGACAAGAGCGACAAAAATTGCCAACCTTACACTGAATTCCTTTGTTGCTTGGTTCTACTCAGACAAGCCCTTTAAATGAAAGAAGCTGGTCCCCTTATTCATTTCCTTTGCAAATTCCTATTTAACCACTCCAAATCGAGATGAAACAAACAGGGATGCTGGTCCAGAGTCAGATTTTTTTTAGAAAGTCCCTTTACAGCATGCCTAAAATTGATTGGCAGCCAAGTACCTACTTAAGATGCTAAAGGCCGCCTTAGTGGAAGTTTTGCA
Source organism: Charadrius vociferus (assembly GCF_000708025.1). Lineage (NCBI taxonomy): Eukaryota > Metazoa > Chordata > Aves > Charadriiformes > Charadriidae > Charadrius > Charadrius vociferus. The sequence goes on from NW_009646631.1 coordinate 1,843,670, forward strand.
TCTGGTTCAAAGTCTCCAGCATTGCCAGGTAGTTTCTTAAGCCTGTAATTCACTAAGTGCCCAACAGACACTTCTTCCAATAGGACCTCTAAGTGGAAATGATGTTTATATAGACTGTCTGAGACATCTGAATTGTGCTGAACTGCAGCCATCGCTCAACCAGTTAAAACCAGCTGTCAGGGTTGGGAAGAAAACCAGGATAAAACAGTGTGGTGTCGCCTTCCCGAATCTGCTGGCAGCATGGCACAGCAAGCTGGGAGGTAGGAGCTCCTCGGACTCCACCTCATTGCTATGTTAATGGCTGAATTTTAATATTCATAATTGCACAGCTGGTCATTTTAGTGACAAGAAGAAGGGATCAGCTGGGAAGTGGCGGCTGCTGCAGGTAAGGAGATGCAGAGGGATGAACACCAAGCCAAGGAGGGGACAAATGGGAACAAGAGTGGAAAGAGGGAAGAAAGGCAAAAAGGTAGCAGTCTTGTTACTCCCCAGGTTTTTCATTCTGTAATCTATGGACTTCATAAAGACAAAGAAATCACTAGGAATATATTCATTATGCTAGCACATGATAGAAAACATGTAGTTATCCACAAGTCAAAAATCACTGTAACCACTTTGCCTACACCCTTTCTCAGCCTCTTGCCATGCTCAACTTTTCCCGTTTTCCAGAAGGCCCCCTGAAGTGGACAGAGCAGCCGCAGCCGCGGGAGGCCAGCCAGGATCAGATCCCACCCCAGCACTGCTGCTTCTCCACCTCGCTGCTCTGCAAAGACCGAACGAGGGGAAATAGCACTGACCTGCTGTCTGGGTGGAGGCACCGGCAGGAAGCACTTTCCTAGGGAGAGATGCTGGGAATCACTCTCATCTGTTTTGCAAAGGTTAGGAAGAGTGAGATTAGTTACAGGATAAAGGTCCCCAGCCACAGCAGCACAGCACGTCTTCGGGGAGGAACTGGGTAGGGAAGGGAAGGGAGAAAGCCCACCTTTCTATGGGACATAGGGGGGTGATCTAAAAACATAATTTAAAATGTTTCCTTTCCTTTTACTTGAACAGCAACATAAAAACCATGAAGTTATTCTGAGAATTAATTTTCATTTAGAGAACTGGTTTGAGGTATATGTCCTCATCAAGGCTGGGACTCGTAGCTCTGTGATCCACACAAGTGGTTCTTCCTCTTGCACTGGAAGTTGGTCTTTATCAGCACTGCATTTTTCAGGAGTACTTTTATTGCCATTTATAAGGATAGCGTGGTCCGACATGGATGACGTTCCCAGGGCTCAGGAAGGACCACATGCCAGATAACCAAAAGCTGGGCCCAGCACTCAGGAAGAGGATTTACCTTGCCCTGTCACAGATCTGCGTAGTGTCTAATGTCCAGAAAGGAAGATAGTGTTGATGTACGGGAGGGACAGCATTTTAAGAGAAGGATCCGGTGCAATAGCAATTACTCAAAGCCATTCCTGATTGCCTGCTTGCCTGCTCCGAAACCGCCATGTAGCTACTGCACAGCTGTGTCAACCCTCTTGTTTATCCATACGGCGTGTGCTGGACTACATCTAAGCTCCAGGGACTGGGGAGATGCCCAAGCTAAGTCCTGTGAAGTTTTCTGACTGGTATGCGTAATGGCCGGGGACAGGCAATTGCTTTAGTTTAAACAAACCTATGCAGGTTGTTTTCATGATTTCACGGAATACGTTATTCCCCAAATTTCAAAAAACAGAAAGAGGAAGATATGGGGAAGCACTTGTGTATTCCTTTATATGTGTACAGTATATTGATACTCCAGTGCCCATATCCACTTTCACCTTCATCTCCAGCAGCCATAGCAAAGACACTGTATATCCACAGTCCTTCTCAAGCATGCACTCTGGAGCTGAACAGTGACTTTCCTCTGCTAAAAGGAGAGAGATTTTTAAACTTCACTATCAGTTCACCCATCAAAACACCAAGAAAAAAATGAAAAATGATCAGCTTCAGTTCAATTATTCAGTTGATTCATTTTTGTCATTGCGATGAAATTGCAAGATGAAGTCTGAAATAAAATTTAGTTCTCATGTTAAATCTCGGAAGTATTTTTTAGCTCCAGCTTAGCTGCTGTTCCATGATAATGAATTAAAGATTCATTTCCTTCCCATGTCTACTTCTGCCCGATGCATTCCTGTTGGCCATCCCTCTCTGTTACACACGCTCTCTGCTTTTCACAAAAGGAGGAACAGACTTGCCCCGCTTCCAAGGACCAGACGGTGCCAGCCCAGCTCCCATTGAACAGTTCCTCAAGCTCACCTCACTCCATGAATAGTTTCACTGAGCACAGTGGGACTACTCAGCCTGAATAAAGCTGGCAGAACCTGGCCCTGAGAAGAAAGATCCAATCAGCCCAAAGACAAAAACAAGCTCGCAGCAACGTCGTCGCAGGGTACAGCTCCGAGAGGCACCAGCCCAACTTGAGGACAGGCAGAAGCAAGGTGCCAAGTTTCTGTTACAGCCTGGGAGAAGTTTGCGCAAGTTTACTGGAGGATTACACAGAACTGGAAGGGCAATAGTCTGCTCAAGCAATTTATTATGATGAGCTAGGGAAATACACTCCAGTTGTCTTTAATAGGAGTACACCACAACCTCTGAAGGATGTTTCATCTTAAAAAAGAAATCCCAACAGCTAAAAATCTGGATGCTGAGCAATGTACCATTCAATTACAAAGTAAATTATATGAGCCTCCTGTGCGTGGTTCTGCTCTCAAAAAGCATTAGCAGCTTCCTACTACTTTACAGCAACGAGGGCAATTTCTTTAGTTAGAGCACAGTAAATCAGAAATAAAAGGTTCTCAAGAAAAATATCTCGGCAGCAATTCCTAATCTGAGGGGTACAAAAGGAGTTTAAAAACAGCAGAGCATAACCAACGACTGAGAAATAAATTGGTAGGAGAAATTATTCTGGGAGCCAGAGTGGGTCACAGTAAGTTAAACCATAGACTGTTTGTTGTCTGAAATTATTCCAAAAGCAAAATTATTCCAAGAGAGAAGGATAAATATCCTTGAATGATCCAAACCAAAAATCAAATACAAAAGCAAGTGTATTATTTACTTGGATTCCAAGTCCATGTCATCTTGAAGGAATTAACCGCTCGCCCAGGTTTTGCTCTCTATTTGTTTCTAAGTACAGAGGCTGCAGAGGAAAGCATTAGGGGAATGCAGGGAATCTCAGGCAGGGCACTAAAATTAAGTTTCTTCTTCAGTTTACACACTATGTTTTTAAATATAGTTGATTTTGCCTCCCAAAATCTGATCTGGGTAATATGGAACACATATTATGTTTCAAAGTGTACTTGTACAAAGGAAGTAATCACTATATTAAAAGCCCAAAGTTAAATATATAAATTTGAATGCAGATTTTAGGATTGGGGCTCACTCTCAGGGCCACTCCGCTCTGCAGTGGGCTACCGGTTAGCCTAAGTCTGATTCACTGGAACCACTTGAGCAATTCCACACACAGGTGTAAACATTAATGCTTTTAATAATTCCAGAGTGCGTAGTGATACTTGGTATGTCAGGCCCTTCCATGTCTGTGCGCTAGGAACTACACACCCGTGGTCAGGTTAAAACCAAAAGTAAATTCATAGTTAAAGAAGGAACAAACAAACCATTATCTTTGCTAGTTTTGCAAGAATTCAGCTTTAACATATAGTGTTCCAAAATCTAAATCAATAGATTTGCTCTTTTCTCATTCTTGTCAATGAAAGTGACCAAGCTCGTCACCTATTGTTGCTGCTCTGAGGCCGTCCTGGTGCAAGGCGGCACAACGCACCAGCGTTTCAAATTCCATCTTGAAAGATTTAAGCCCTCTAATTAAAGTCTGAATTGCATATTTTTTTAATCTCTGAAGTAAATATCTTCATATGCATTTTAGAGGCTTTTGCTTTTAAAGGGACTTCTATTTCAGCTGATAAAGTATCACACACTAAACGTAGTTTAATGTAACAAAAGGTAATCCCTCTGTACATACAGTAACTTACATTGTGGGGTTAAGCAGGCTGACACAATTCTTTTCACCCGGAGAGTTTCAATGGTAAACAATTCTAGTATTGTAAAGCATCAATTTGCCTTCGTTTTTATGCTGCCAAGGACTCTTCCAGTCATGCTTCCTTTTTCCAACCATTAGCTATATTTAGAAATAAATATGTGTAAGAAATCCAAAACAACCAATGGATATGGAAATATCTATCTATGGAAAGCAGCAAGTCTGGAGACCTTCCTCCTGTCCAGTCTGCCTGAAGAGCTTAATAAACTTGTTTGAAATTATTCTGTAAATCAGCAAGATTTTTGAGATAAAAAAAAAAAAAAGGACACCCCTCCCTCCCCAACTTAGATGAATTCAATGTAATTCAACTTAATTTAGTTAGGCATTTCTTTACTTGCTTAGCAGCTTGATGTGAGGGTTATTCCTAAAATACATGAGCCAGCTACTCCTCCTACAGGTCAACACATTGAGGTCTTTGTTGATCAGAAAACGGTTCTGGTGTTTCAGAAGATGGCATATTTCTTTCAATGCCTCAGCCTGATTATAAGCAGCATAGTATTTCTGGAGGGAAAGGAGCATTTTCTGCTATCCCTTGCAGAAGAGATGAAACTGTGATCTCAATTGTTTGTATTCATTAAAGATCCTTTAATGCATTTCATAAGAGTAGGTTCTTTAACCTCAAGGCTTTGGCCAAATTCCAACTCAATTACTGTCTACCTGAAAATTCTCCCATTCAATTAGGATTGATGTATTCGCCTCCTCCCTTAAACTGGTGTGCAGCAGTGGCTTGAACTGCTAAGAGCTTTCTGGGCTTCATCTTCAGACTGGCTCATTTTAGGGTTAGGTTAAGAATATCAATCCACTCACTTGACACGGGACTACATACTGCAATTAGTATTTGTTAAATGTTTCAATACCACTTACAAAAGGAAACATTAAAGTGAAAAGCATAGCTCCACATTGTATCCAGAAAAGAAACCAGGTAAAATCATGTGCAAAACCTTGCTGAGAAATCCACTGACAAACAGAGGTAGTGGATAAAAGTGAAGACTGAGGATCTAACTGCAGACCACCATGATGTTTTAATGTTTTTTCAGATCCACCCCTCGCATAAATGAAAACATTTCTACTTTTTAAGCAAAGCAAGTCAACCGGTGGTTACACGGACTATAAATTCATTGAATCATTTCACAGCTTTTGTTCTTTTGATTGCAGCATTTACTGGGGATGCTTAATTTGGATTGCCTGGAAGGACAATGAACAGTTTAAGTGTATTCTGTATTTCAGGCTGTTGATGTAATACATCTTATGCTGCATGTCTACCTTTTGAGAAAGCTTTCAGTGAACTATTATGCATAATTAGAGAGGGTGGGATATGCACTCAGAGAAGAACAATTCCTTGAAATACCTCTGGCAGCGAAATGCTTGCCTGAGGGCGGATCACCCCATTCCACGGGAAAACCAAGAAGGAAGTGGAGAAGCAAATCTGCGTGCAAGATGTGCAGTAGCTGGGTACTGGCATCCTTGGATCTTTACAGATTGTCTGGAAACAGTTGCTTTCGAATTACCTTCAGCAATTGCCCTCTCTCAGCTTCCTAGTGGTGCTCCCACCCTGGTCACACGCCACCACCCTTTCTCTCAAAGGGCTCCCTGGGGTCCAAGCACTGACAGTGGCAATCCTTCTGCAGGGACTTGTGCAAGATAGCAAGGGCAACCTATGTCCTTGAAGCGGGTCCTGCTGTGGGACAAGTGTTCTGGGGGTGGAAGAATGAAAAAAAAAAAAAAAAAGAGGGATAGTTGTTGGATGTTTAGTTAACATCAACTCTACTAAGGGTACAGTATTTTAAATGATGACATCGCTATACATTTTCTAATTGATTTTTTGAAAGGATGCATTACACCAGAACCAAGTGGCAATTTCTGTCCCATCAAAATGATTCTCTATGGTGTTTCAAAAGTATTGAGATTAATTTCTGCCTCCACCTATGGATTTCACTTCTAACAACTTCTACAAGATTCCTTCAAAACAAGATGAGAAGTGGCTGGATAGATTCCTCACAGGCAATAGCCAGCAGTGTAAAATGCCTAAATATTCCTAACAGTGTTCTCAGGTAGTGGTTTCAGCATCATATTTAGCTGAGCTAAGCATGGATTGCCAGGCAAAGGACACTTCCACTCCCCTCCTTGTGCTGGCACTGGCACTCATTAAAGCTTTAATTCAGTCACATTGGGGAACTGATCCCACTGAAAACTTTTTAAAAAAATCTTCTTAGGCTTTATCCTGAGCCTTCAGTGACTCTGTTGACAGCAAGAATCACAAAAAAGACTGCGTAACTGAGGTATTTAGCATACATATTCAGCATGTTTAAGCATAAGCAGAAAAGCATTCCTCTGACTATAGTACCACATGCAGCAATTTCTAGATAGTAGTAATACTTTAGAGAGAGTTATTTCATACTATCTTCCAATAGAAGAAAAGATGCGCTTCGGTTTTACAGATTAAATTTATACTGCGGCAGGTCGTTTAGTGCCTGGATATATCAATGGCATGGAAGAAAATGGGAATTTTGGCAATAAGAATAAAAGCCAAGTAAATCAGCTAAGGCTACAGAGCCAGTTTGCATCAAACACGGAATTAAAGGGTATTCCCGATCCCCAGTCCCATGCTTAGAGCAACGAATACCACCACACCCCATTACTAACAGGTATGCTCAAGAGTCTGGAAACAGCCCAATTGCCATTTCCCAATCAACGCTACTACTTTACAACATATACCAGTGCTGTTGACGACAGTAGCTTGCATCCGCTGGCAAGCCTCCTGTGAAGTTCAGTTAAAAAACCCCCATGTGCTTGGAAATAAGGAAACACATCGAACGACTTCATCCCAACTGTCGGCTTGGCTGTATGCACAACAGATGGTGAAGGCGGAATGGTTAACGCTATTACTTAGCCTCTTGGCCTGGCCTGTGCGCTCCGAAGTGTATTATACCGTCTCAGAAAACTGCAACAAGCTTGTGCAATGATTCGCCACCGAGGCTGGTTTGGAACTAGCTCCATTTTCATGACCTTTAGCCTAGCTGACTGATTTGGAGCTTTATAAAACAGCTGATTAAGCGCCTTGTCTTTTGCCTGCTTTTTTATAAAAATATATAAATATGAATGATCTCTATGTTCTATATCTCCCTGATTTCCTAAGAATGCCAGACATTTTCTGGTGAAGGCATTAATTAGCAAAGGCTTGTGTGACTGACATTTTAGTCTATTGGTACTTTAGGTGTCTGCACAGGCAGATGAAAATGCTGTGATATCATGGAAAACGTGTACTTAACCCTAATAAACAAATGGGGTACAAATCTGGTCTCCTTTGGCGTGTTGGAGCCTGCACCCCTTCTGAACTGTTGAACCACTGCAACAAGAACTGATACAACAGGATACAACCTAAGCTTTGATTACTGACTGATTATTATCTTTCATACTCCTATTTGTTATATTGATAAAGCTCAGTTGGCCTGGTATTCTGAATTTCTGTTTACAGCTAACCTTTAATTGTAAACAGTCAGCTACAGGGACTGAACTATCTTCATTGTAGTTCTTGAAACCAGGACTTTCTCAACCAGGAATGAAAGAGGATTTGAAGTTTTCTTATTTCACACTAGCAAAATTAAAAGCAGAATGTCATTTTTGCATAATGCAGTGAAATAATATGAAAGGCTACGAGGGGAGATTTTATTCTGCCTCTAAAATACACATATTAGTTCAACATGATCTTACACAATTTGACAAGAGGATTTTCATTATTAATAAGATGAAATGTAAGGCTTCTAATTAAGTGGAAAACAAACCAGTGTAATCTACACTCAGAACACACAAACCTATTAGGTTTTGAATTTAATAATAAATCATTTATCTAAAGCCCAGCTGATTTGTGGCATGATCTTACTTGATAAGAGTTTACTTCATTTCCGCATTTTTTGCTTCCTTCTATCCTTACTATTCACAATACAAGAGAAAATTTGGGTTTTAGAATCCCTATGCTGGAATGTAGCTACTCAAAATGATTAGCAGGTAACAAAATGCCTTAGTAATGGTCTCTTCAATTTTGAGGAAGTAGAGTAATTTACAAGTAAAATGAAATGTCTAATACGAATCAAACACTAAATTAGAACTGCACTGCTGGACTGCAAAAACAAAAACACTAGAGAAAGAAAATGCATGCTAC
>NW_009646631.1:1851926-1915070 GCF_000708025.1 Charadrius vociferus
TTTGGAAACAAGTAACTAGTGACTTGAAAGAGATTTTAAATACTATCTAACGCGGAATTTGCCACAAGACAACTATTCAGAGAACACCTTTGACAGGTAATGTTGTATCTGCATAGAAGTGAGGTAACTTGGCTCTACGTTTCAGAAGCGATTACTGTTGCACAACAAACTATTTAACAACTATGACCATTACACGTAATTCTGCTCAGCTACATGCATGAAACATGGGTGACTGAAAGGTGCTACACATGCAGCTGAAAGCTGAATTTGATTCACAGGTGTATTAACTCTTTTTTTCTGGGATCTTTGAGTAGAAAATGGTTGTTCATAAATGGTGAACAACTATTACCATACAGGCAACATATGTATTTCATTTATTCAGCCGTGTTTTCACAGCTTCATAAATCCTCACTTTTTAAATGAATATCTAATAGTTCATATTATCACCTTTTAATACATCTCATAATCTGGAGAAAAACATTTGTGAGAGGTTTTTTTTCTGATAGACATGGGTACCAAATGTCTCGCGACATCTTCTAAAGAATATGGACACAACATTAAGTGCTCTTCTCAAAGTTTCTCAAGTACCGAATATATATCAGTCTCCATATGGAATGACAAGTTATATTTAAGTGTATAGCCTTTTGAAAATGCCAGCCTTAAGAGCAAGCAAGTACCATGTTATCTTATTTGTAGAAGTCCTAGGATTTGCACAGATGATGAGGATGGGTCCAGATGATCAGGATCATATAGCAAAGAAATGTACCCCTCTCTCCACTTTCATCTGGTAAAAGTCACTGGGCTATGCTCCTTTCAGCTGCAGAAACGGGAAGAAACAATAGAGGCTTTTTATACTAAGTCTTCCTACCTTTAGGATAAGAAAAAATGCTTTAATTGTTGTAACAAATTTTTTTTGTACTAAACATACATATATTCAGACACATCCTAAAGTAGAGCTGCCATGAGACTCCAGAAAGATTTTTTTCTATATGTACCACAAAAAACATTAGAGGATAGCATAGAACATCTAAGCTGGGTCACAGTAAAATTATAATTGTTACTAACAGAAAGTGTCTGTCATGTTTAAATGAAACCTTAATTATTTCAGCCTACTTATTCCTTAGAAAGTAAAAGTGAAGCATAAATAAGTTACATGAGATCTTTTCTGAGAAATGTATGTGGGACAAAGAAGCAGAGGGAATCGTGAATGACCCCAGAAGAAAACTGTGTAAGGCCAATCAGAATGATCACCTGAGTGTGTCTTTATTTGCCAGTATACACATCATATTTGTCAGAACGTTATCACACTGCTTAATTTAAAATTCTCTAAATAGAAGATTCATGACATCAACAAAGACTGAGGAACAGAAAGGGAATTGGGGAAACGTAGGAAATTTGGAAACGAAGCCAAAAAGTGTGTAAAGGCTAGGATTAGTTGATTTGCCAAAATTAAAAAAGTTTTTCTTCTCTTGAATGCAGACAGCAGTTCAAATGGTTGACCAAGTGTTACTATCTTCTAAACAGTGAAGTCTATTACATTTGTTTATGATCTAATGAATTCCAAAGGAAAGTGACAACAACCAGTTTTAAAAGTGATTTTTCCTTTTTTTCAAATACTTTCCAGCAATTAAGTTTACATGCAAAAAGCTGATTCCACATACAGAAAATACTCTGAAATAACCAAAGGATACCGATTCCAGTCCTCAAACTGACAAAAATACATTTCACAGAGTAATCAATACAAATAGAGAGAGCAAACAAAATACAAATCCACAGCTGCAAAGCCTCAGGTACGCAAAATGACTATTTTAATGTTGTGACAGATCTATGGTTTGAAAATATACTATAGCATGTTTGAATCAAACTAACATGGGATTAAAGTTACCTGTGCTGTACAGGTAAATATAACTAAAAACAGCCGGTGTCATTCTACCTCTCCCCAAAATCAGAATAGTAATGGGATGCGTATGCTGAAAATCCACCTTTTTTTACAGAAAGAGAACTGACAACATTAACTAAACTTGCACACTGGAAACCCTCAAGATTAATATACAGTAGCACAAAATGATAAAAGTAGTTTTTTTGCTAGGTAATAATAAAGAAAACAAAACAACAGGTATCTGACAACACACAACTGGAGATACTGTAAATACAATGTGACACTTAATTATAAATCCCTCTGAGGATTAACAATCTGACACCCAATATGCAGATCTGCACATTAATCGCCAGAACTCCCGTTTTCACCTGCTGTGGACAGCAATGCCATGAAACATATGTCTTCATCTGGATTATAATGACAGTTTCAAACAAAGTCCTAAGACTTTAATAAGCTGCATAAACAGTTGCAAACAGTCATTTGCTCTAATTATGTTACTGTCAAAATGTAAAAAAAAAAAAAAAAAAAAAAAGAGAATTCCTCTTACTGCTTATTCAATTCAAAAATGTAACAGAAAAGAAAAGAAGCTCAAGGAGTTCTGAAAATAGGTGTGAATTCAGTCACCGACATTAGTTAGGGGCTCCAAGGTTCTGTACAGAAATTAAAGTATGAAAAGAAAACAAGCAAATTCAAGAAAGAAAATGAGCACTGATATTTTACTTCTAAAAACTTCAGCAAAAATGCTTTTTTAAAAATGGGTATAATTAGGAGCATGGTTGATAACATCACTGCAATATACCAATTTTCTACAATCTTTGATTGATATATAAAAATAATTCTCTGATTTCTGTGCCAAACAAGACTTGCAAATATAACCTATTCCCTTTAAAACTGTGCTTGGTGTCTTAAATATTTAAGGCTATACATGCACTGAAATTTAAGGAACGTCAAGTAGAAACAGTAGTTGAAAACTGCGTTATATCCCATAAATGATACAATGAAGGGGCTACAATTAGGAAATGTACATACAGTGCAGCATAAGACTGTTTCTGTAAGACCAGCATACACTAGACAGTTATTATATAGCATCAAGACTTCCAACACAGAAAAGCCGAATCTGTTCTCCAAGTTGCACAATTCAGATGTAAGTATAAAATGGGTAAACCAAGCTAATTTGACAGCACTGACTGACTTATATTTTTGCTTGTGATGGGATTTTGATTAAAAAGCACAAAGAAACAGAACTCACTTTGCTACTGATACAATAATGCATAACCAGTCAGAAAAGAGGTATCTAGAATTCTCAGCTGAGTCACATTTACAGACGCCAATTTGATATTTGTTCAGAGAGGTCCATTCTATCATTTCTGTCATTAAGTAGTAGCAAGTCCAAATATTATTTATCCAAATAATTAGAAACAGACTTGACTCTTTGGTTAACACCATGTGACTTACATCAGACACAGGAATCAATTAAGAATAAACAGTTGTATGGGGAGGTTTCTCAGAAAGGGGAGCAAGGAAGGAAAGTAGAAAACTTCAAAGAAATGCATTGTGTTAAACTGAACTGCCATTTCACCCCCCCTGTACTAGGAATAATCAGGTTAAGACATGTCTTCAGTTGCAGCGACATTGCTTACACACGGTAACTTTAGTTTCTCCACGTACTTGTTTTATACAAAAGAAAGAAGGCACCGAGTGCATCGGTGGCATACAGGCAGTATAAAAGTATGCAAGAAAATGCTACATACTGTGTATTTCATACTTTTTAAAAATGCGGCGAATGTGTGCTATCTCTATGCAATATAATGCTTCACAAATCCAATTCCTTGTATCCCAATGAAAGAATGAATTAAAATGTGAAACACATTTCAGTAATCTTGCTGATAACAGCACGATTCAATATTTGTATTCACAAAGATCAGTTATTAGCTTATAGTCACCAGAAAACAAGTTCAAAATTACTGAAGATCAAGGGAACTATAATCTATAACTATACTTTTGGGACAGAGCCAGCAGCCTTTACTCGTGACAGATGTCTCGCTAAGAATGGAGAGGAGGCTCAGTTTTACCACTGTTATTCATGTGAATAGTGCCTTTCTCAGAGTCATCCCGGAGACATAGATGGAACTGCTTACAGGGAAAGGTACTACACAACATGAAAGACATGTGGTTAAACCAGGACCTGAGTAAAAGGCAGTAGGTTCAGGCCCTTAATCGTTATATTAGCACTTTAGATTGTGTAACAGTGATATAGCTTGCTCATAGAGCATTTAATTTTACATTGGTAAATCATCTTATATAAAAATAGGTAAGAAAGCTCTGTAAGAAAGTATATATACTATATAAGGAGAAACCTCTCCTTAAAAAAAAGCAAAGAAAGGGAAAAATTGAATAAAAGGTTTCACTAATTACACTTTGTCATGAAAATCACATTAAAAACAGTTATTGTAAACGAAACAGTACTGAGCACTAATGAACCTTGTGGTTTACTGGAAAGGACAGCAAACTAGCTGTATAGTAAGAAAAGATCATTGCTTTATCTCCTTGTTTGTAAATATTCCCTAATACATTCAACTACTTAGAAATTTTCTTAAAATATCATAATAAGCCATTTGCAAAACTTACTATCAAAACTTGTTGAAAGCCCTGCTCCTTGCTTGCTCTATGGCCTAGAGATTACATCTCAAAGCTATGGTAATGTTTCTAGTTAATTCTGTAAATTCACTCAAACTCATGCTTTGGAAATAAACCAAACGTTATAAAGCAACCCACTTTAGGCCCTCAGCATGCAGTGAATGCCCACAGGATTTGCAAAACACAGCAAAAAATTTACTTGATACAATGGGCAAGACTCCTGTCCTCAGATATAAGAGAAAAAAGGATGACATTAATTACATCCCTGAATGTCCATGAGGTATTCCTTCAGTGGTATTGTATTACCGCTTCTGCTCTCCTGAGTAGGGCCCTCAGAGACAGGCAGCTTTTGAAGGCTTTATGCCACCTCTACCAGTAGATGCTTCCAAGGAAGCGAACGGATTCTTCTCGCTATTAGGCTAGCCTTGCCCATTTTCTGGGCACAACCGTTTCCTGGTCTTCATTCCTACAAGAGCAGTACTACTTTCCTAATTCCTGGCACATTCCTCTCCACAAGGATCTTACTTCTATATTATACCAGCAGAAGCCTGCACAGCAAATCCTAATCCAGCATGTATCCGACCAATTGATTAATTCAGTCATACCACGTTACATGTGAACTAAGCTTGCTAGCATTAATATAATCGTGCCGTATTTAGGGTAGGCATAATATAAGCAGATACATTGGGTGCATAAGATTTCTGCATAGTCTGCAGAAAGGAAGACGCCCTGCTTGAACTTAAGGAGGGGCAGTGATACGTTCTTAAGGCTAAACTAATCCATGTCACTGTAGGCTAGCTGATGCTCACCCTACTCACACTAGGCAAATAAACACTATTTACCCTGCTTACATCTGTAAAATATGCTAGGTTAGAAGCCATGGAGTGCTCACACAGAGCTGTGCCGCTTTGAATGTATAAACTCCCACGATTCACATGTCACCGTTTCTCTGAGTAGGACCCTGCAAGGGCCACAAGGCTCCAAGAGTAGAATTTGAGTCACTGTCGTTGCCACTGTATGAAGCCATCTCAAATTTTAATGCTCTCGCTCTCAGATGACATCCCTTCATCAGACGTCGATTTACTGACAAGCAAATACTCCTGTGACTTTCCCCTCAAAAACTACCATCAGAACAAAGTAATCTGAAATCCAGCTGCGATGTACTACAAAATCTGGCAGTTCAGTTAAATAGACCAAAATACAGAACATTCTTGATGGCTTGTTCCAACAATCAACTTTCCTGAATGTTCCAGTTAAAATGATCAAGATGTTCAGGGATTGCTTTAAGATTTTTCATATTGAGTTTTAAAAATATTTCAGAAGGTGAGGAAAAGAAGAAACAAAAACAAGCGGTGATGATTAAATAACAAGTTTGTGACAGTATTTGCTTTTTTACCTCCATTCATAATTGCAATCACATTTGGTTTTGTTGCAGGTGCCATGCTGTACCACTGCTCTAGTCTATTGCACTTTACACTTTTCAGGTCAGATCTGCTCTCCTGTTGATGCCCATGGGCTCCTCTCATTAACATTAATGGCAGGCATGCACATCAGTGGGAGAATTAAATGGATGTTTAGCTGTTACTGAGAATTCAGCTTCAGGAGGAAGTCAGTGTGCCTTACAACTGACAAGCTATAATATTAAAGACTCCTTTCAACAAGACAGCTTTTTTTTTCCTCCAGAGAAGTGCGATGAATAAGTAAAGGGCTCAATACAACTCCGAGTTAAATGAAAGGGCATTCTGCTGTTAGTTTCAAGTTGGAACAGCTCAGGCCAAAAGGCCTTCCCTCGAACCTCATTCTCTGATTTTACCAAAGGCTTTCTGTTAGAACTTGTATGTGTAACAGCAATCTGTATTCGATTCCTACATTAAAATGCCTCCTTCAAAGAAAAAGTTTTCTTCTGCTGCTTCACTATATTAAACCTGATGGTTTGCATTTCAGAAATCTTAGGGAATTGGACAGGTCACAGAAATTTTGGACCAGTACCTTATTGTAAGAGGTGCAGAGTGCTCTTCACTTCTAAGGTCCAGTGACTGCCACAGACAGCTTCTGAGGGTGCTGGGGAGTTTGCAGGAGCAAGTCATTAGGGAGAAAAGAGAATAAATCAGTAGTACAAACGAATTTTTGACAACAAAAAAAAATTGCTGCAAGGGTGTGAAAAACGGGAAGGTACTCATGCTGGCAGTCCGTTTGCCATCAGGAGTGGGTGCAAAAATTGACAGATGAAAATATCTCCTACAGTAAATGCCATAAAATCTGTTTTCAGCTCAAGTATTTTCTTAATTGATAAACAATGTTCAGCTCTAGTGAAAGCACATACATTTATTCCAAGGGCTCACCATATTTTGAAATCTAATTACTAATAAGGTTAGAGGATTTCACTTGGATTTAGAAATTATGTTGTATTTCTCCAGCAGCAGAACTTATACCTTGCCTAATGTCTGCCTTTGCAGTCAGACCTCACAGTGTGGTTACAACACGGCTGTCTTAAGTCCTAACTGAGCATGAGGCCACAGGGACCCAGATTTCAATCTTGCAAGTACCATCCTCCTTCCCTGTGCCACCTGGCTGAACAGGGAACAGAAGCATGGCTCTGCTGACTCCTTGCCTCCACATATGTGGGAGACAGCGATGTCCCGCAGAGGCTGTACGACCTCTCATCCTTCTGCGCGGTGATTTCACACTTGCCTGTGCTGCCCTTCACAATCTTGCCCCTACCACAGAAAGGAACTAACGAGCTTTTCTCATATTTGTAATACTTCAAGAAGAGTTTATCTGTGAGATAAACTTTGTGAAATGTTCTAAGCATTAAACCAAACAGATCATATGCAGAAAGGATGCAATTTTTTCAAGAATAGAGCCTGTAAAAACGTCACCGTTCTATAATTATTTAAGGCTACACTGTCAAGAAGCAGATTCAATTCAAGAACTGTAATCTCTACATGGTATATTGGCACACAGAAAAGTAATGAAATAATTTGATAAACTCTTTCAAGTACTAATCATACTTTCAAACAAAGGTAAACTACAAAAAGCCATGAAAAAAAGCACAGAGAACTCTGAGGAAAACACAAATGCTTCTTTCTAATTTGTGTCTGACACTTTGTTCTTTAGAAATTCTGTTCCATGCTTAAGATTTAACTGAATGCACAAAACCACACTGTATGTATAAGCCCTTACGCAGGGTTTAAAAAACCCCAATATCTAAAGGCAGATTTCAAATACAAAAGTATAGGTTTGCATAAAGCGGTAAGAGAAACAAAATGACAAGCAAATCATCAGAATGGGATCTAGAAAGAAAAAACAACATGACAGCTATTGAAACTGTAACTAAATCATAAAAATCCCAGGGTGAGTCCAATTATTGGTGTGGCTGGTTTTGCATGGCAAGTCCATATTCTACCGCCTCAAAATTAAACATTCATTTCCGTTCTTTATACATTCAGTTCCCAGCCTTTGTACAGTATAAATCCCAGTAAGCCGAACTTCCTTCTGCGAAGCACAGAAGGGACCCTGGATACCTTGGGAAAAGTCACACAATCTAGAAAGAGATTCCTCTTCCCAAATGTGCCCAACACAGAGTACTATAAATCTCTGTTGTGCCTAAATTAAGACTTCAGGGTCTTAGAAATCTGAATGGGTGGATGTAAAACTGAACCAATGCAAGCTACAAACAGAAACCAAAGTCATGGCACAGTTTAGTTTAGTTTGGTTCTGTAAGAGGCCATTTGCTGCACCTTGCAAACTGACTTCTTCATTTGTTCAATGGTGATGTTAAGTATATTCTCCACTGGAATTAATTTGCTCAGTTCTTGCTGTTAAATACTGTACATTATTTTATAAAGCAAAACCTGTACAGAGAGACAACCATCAAGAGACAACTTTCAGCTTTAGGAAAGAGCATCCAAATATCTGCAAACAGCATGGGTAAAACTACTTCCACACCCATTGAAAAATTGCTTTTGATCAGCTTCTAAGTCAGTGTTTCTATTATACGGAAAGCTGAAAGGATTGGGAAAATCTGAGCATTTTCCTTATGCATATAAAATTAATGTTGATTTTTTATTAAATTCTACAGTCAACATTACATTTCACAAACTGAGCAACAAAAAGGACTGAAAGAGACAACTTGTATTGTATTACTGCAAGACCACACCTGTTTAAAGAAAGTTTTTGCATTATTTGTATTTAATAAATAAAGCTTCTGTAAATGAATCAGCAGTGCAATACAAGAAGAAAATGAAAAGGCTTGTAATAATGCTTTAAATCTTTAAATCAATAAAAACTGAAAGTCCGGCTCTGCAAATAAACCCCTCAAAAGGCACCAAATAAACCAAGGTGGAATTACTATAAAGGACTTAATGAAATTGTTAAGTAGTGTGAGAATTTGAGAACCATGTGAAATACCTTTATTATGGCATACTGTCTCCAATCCCAGTGCACTGACTGTCTGTATACCCTAAAGCCAGGATTGCTCAAAGGTATTATAAAGAAATTAGAGAGAAAAAACATTTGTCCTAATGAGAACACTCTAGGCTACCACTAGTTCTCTCAACAAAATCCCAAACTTCACTATTCTACCCACCAAGTGCTACAACAGTCAGTGAGGCCTCATGTTAGTAAGACATAACCGTCATTTATAAAAAAAAAATCACTTGTTTTCAACACAGCAACAACTAAAAGTAAATGAAACTTACAATTAGAGGCAAAAAGAATATTTGAATTGGGAAGCTTTTTAAAAATATATTTACTCAATAATCCACAATTTCAGTAAATATGAATTCGATTCAGCAGTCAGTAAACTAGAGCGATTCCAACTAAAGTATTTGGGACAAACAGGAATTTCAGAAGCACTGATATTTCCCTCATTTCAGTGGAACCCATGAGCGTTTATCTGATGGCAAACCTTCTTGTGATACTGACGCTTCTCAATCGTGTCATTAGAAAGCTGTGTTTCCCAACCTGAACACAAGCAAAGCAAACTTCTATTTTGGGTATGAACATTCATTCAATTGCTGGCAAATCACTAGAAAAATAACTTACTGATGTTCTCTTCCCCAAGAAGAAAGGTAGAAACTCCTGGTCTGCTCTCTACTTCCAACAAACAGCATATGGTAATCCCTAAAACAGCTTAGAAGAGACTCAAATGGATACCTGTTTTCAACCAAAGTCACAGTATTTTGTGTTCGTTCAGAGTAGTTCAACTGCTGCCACTTCCTTCACAGTCTTTCAACCTAACTGCCAACTGCTGACATTTTAAAGAAATCCGTATCATTTGTTTAACGAAAATATATTTTAGTAAAGTCGTGCTCTACGAGCTTCCTACATTGGAATACATGAATACAGGAAGTGCTTTCAACAGAAAGTTACATAGTTTTACAGTACAACCTGTCTAAGGAGATTTGGAAGGGACCAAACTCATGATTTGGTCTCTTTGGATTAGGCAGAATTACAGGCAAGAGGGAAACCCCCAATTTATGCCATATATAGAGGTCGTTCCTGTCACAGATTGAAGAAACATTAGTTTGACGTCAAAGTTCACCTGATGCCCAAATGCTAGTATTTTTCAAACCAACTGCATATAAAAGAAAAGAAAACTTAATTGTACTAAGCTCCTGGAAAGAAACTCAGTGTAAAACAACAGTATATCCATATATGCTATATTACCAAGTGTTCTTCTCCATCAGTGTTTTTGTTTGGTTTTTTTTTTTTTCCTTTTGCTCTACAGATCATTAACTTTTTATCAAAGTGCAAATCATTGACCTTTAATCTGAATGCAGGCAGGTCAGAAGCTACAGTATTAGAGCAATACAAAAAGTACACAAAGAGGAGCTTACATTAATTTGGAGAACCTTACATAAAATGTTTCTGAATTGAAAACCACAAAACAAACCCAAACAAATACAGCATCAGGTGGATGGGGGAGGACCGCTAACATATCTGTGTACAGCAAGGCTTCTCTGACACCAAGGAAGTGTCTGACCCTAAGTGAAGGTTGTATGTTACATCCCGCCATTTTGCATGTTGTGCATTCTTTGCGATGGAATGTTGACCTCAATTTTTGTTCTTTACTTCCACAACAAATCTGTCGATTGTGACCAGGGATGATCATCTTCTTGAAAGACCAAACTCCCTTAAAACCACAACTGCACTTTGTACCATCCATTACGATTCTAGTAAAGTATGCCATCTACATACTTGCTGTCCTTTAGATTCTTTCATTTCAGTCCAGTGATTGAGTTCATCTTCTCCTGAACTGTTGAGTCCTAAGGAAATCCACCCTATCATCTCTTTTCGTTTCATGCTGCGCTTATTATATACAGAGAGTATGAGCGTCACATCTGAAAGCTGAAACAGTGCCACCTGGAAAACGAAAGTTTCTTTGTATACTGGATTTGGCTGTCCTCGGCGGATTGAAGTTTTGCATTTGGACATCTCTTGCCCCATCGAGTTCAGCAGTGTTAATTTAACATATGTATCTACAAAATAAATCATATTTTGGAATGTCAGATATCTTAGAACAAAAGCTTTTGAGAATGAGATATTTACAGGATATAGTGTATACCAGGCTGACTGAACACAGCTTAGTTTAGACACATGAAAAGATGACAAGTAAGCAGAATATTACAAACACAATAACAAATTAACTCACTTAAGTACTATGTAAATGGGTTAAGTTAAAGGTATACCTCATAATCCTCTTCCCAGCGACCCCCCCTTATTTGTTCTAAACAAACTTAAATTGCATTAACACTTAGCAAGCTCCAACTAGCCACAACACTGTAAAGCACACCACTGAATTTTCAGAGAATAAGGATAAACAAAGTAGAATGAAAGCAACTAATGAAGAGAAAAAAACAAAACAAAACAAAACAAAACGAAAACCACGTTGATATGCAGCGATGATATCAAAACAGCCAAAATGAAATGCTTAAGAATAATCTCTGCATGGATGTGGGTCTCACTTTGGGCTTTTCATTTTTTCCTATATTAAAGACCAAAATGTAGCAAAGTGCATTCAAAGGTGAAAGTTCATACAATACAAAAAACCTCTTAATTCCTAGATTCATGAAGGAATACATTTAATACACCTTTAGAGAGAAAGAATTTTTTGCATAATTTAACATGATTGTTTAAAACACAGCTTGTACCATGCTCTTAGGAAATACACTTAAGAAGCTGATGCAAGTAAAAGTGGTTAGCACACACTGGGTGTTAGTATTTGGGTATAAAACTTTATTTTTAAAACTCTATTTTCATTTGACTAGAAGCACCAAGCCATGCTCCTGCAGAAGGATGTGCATTTCATTAAGTTATCACTGACTTTAAGAAATACAAAACTGTATTAAATAATCTGTTTTTTCATTCTTTATTCCTGTCATATTCACGTTAATGAATAATATTATTAAAAGATTTGGAGTTTATGTAAAAAGAAACAAACTGACTATTTTCACTTTGCAGGTACACTGAAATTCCAACATCCATAATCAGAGATAAATGCAACTTTTGCATTAGAGAGTGCCACAAATAATAAAGATATACTTTTATAAACCAGTATGGTAGGCAGCCATGGATAGCTTTACTGCTGGCAAATTTTCTTTTGCATGAAAAAGACAACATCCAATTAGTTTCTACAGGAACTCACCTCGGATTATATAAACCTGTCCACCTATCAAGTGTTTTAGACAACAGAACAGTCCGTCTGACAACAGGGGGTGGAAAGCAGTAAAAGAAATAATGACCAGATGTCAATAGTTGGGTGAGAGAGGATCAAAGGTTAAAGTTTAAGAGGAAACACTATTCACTGGAGTGGAAGAACACAAAACCTTAGCAGCATAGATCAGAAAAAGGATTGAACAAAAGGATTGTTGGGTAAAATTTCATGAAATGAAAATTTTGTGCAGTTTTTGTGTAATCTTCAACAAAAATTACACCGCTTTCATAATGGGTTATCTTAGCACTAATAGCTACTGGGTTCTAAAGCACACTCAACATAGAAAGAATCATGCAAACAATTAGGTTATAGAAGACTGGGTAAAAATCACTGTATCCTTTTTATCAAACCTTCTGCTTTTTCATGCAAACTCCAGCATATTAAGAAAAACTGCACACAGTAATTATACTTCATATATTAAAAGCAATAAAATGAAAAATCACTGAACTGACAACTAAGCTGGTTTTGCCCTTAGCTTTTATAGTTACAGATATTTGATTGCAATACTTTAGTTCTTGAGTAGTGAGGGACCTGGGCATGAGAATTACTCTGATCTAATATCTAAAAATAGCTGAGGGATGCTTACATCTGAAATTCAACTGTGGGTCTCTATTTAAAGTGTAAAGATCTCACTTGTTAAAATCCATGTATTTATGGATTTAATGTGTGTTTGCATGCATACACACATGCATTTAATGTGCAGAAGCTCATACCCTGTTTCAACAAAATTTTAAAGGATACTAAGAAGCATCTTTTCATCAGACGAAATATTAAATGTCACACAGAGAAACGAAGACACATTCTAACATCAAATGTTATTGCCTGCAGGATTTGGCCTATTTGCCTGTACTCAGTTGCTAAATGAGTTACTATATAACATACAAATATTTAGCAGAGGAGTATACACTACCAAGAAGTGGAAATGTAGGACTCAATCCATATTTGTTGCAGAGCATTTCACAAAAAATGCATAGGTTCACAACCCCTAGACTACAAAAAGGATCGCATGTGGGAAAGAATAATTGTTTCCCTTTCTATCATAGTTTCTCAAAACCTGAATGACTGTGGGTGTACTTAGGATTTTGGACCACTGATGGGCCAAACAAGAAATTTGATCAGAGCACTACATCATCAACCCGATGGGCCTTAGTTTTCATTTGGTGAAACAATGGCACAGTGAGAGGCTCGAACATGTCCACGATGCACTTAACAGGGAGTTAGGAAATGGCAGTGGTACACACCTGTGTCCAGGAGCTTACAAGAAGGTGCTACCACTGCCAGGGGGGAAGGGGAACAGCACAAAACAGCCCACAGGACAAATTTGTATTCCACAATATTCTGTGCATGGTCTTACCAGACCTAGAAAGTTCATTAGTTTCTAACCTTCTAGAAACAACAGAACTCCACATTTGCATTTGCCTAAATGGAAGTGGACTATTACTATTATGACTATCAAAACTTCCCCCTGTCCTTCACAGGGGCTGACAAAAGGTAGCACACAAGATCTTCCCTCCAAAAAGGTTAGACAGAACATGGTATATAGGGCTATGTGCCATGTGTTACGCTATTTTCTTGCAGTCTGAAAGAGATTTCTGACCCCAGTGATACACACAACAGTTAGCTAGACAGCACAGGCTCACAAAGCACATTTTGGGAGTTAACATACCAGAGGAATGAACATATCTGTCTTCAAAACAAGTACTGAACCCCCATCTAACTTGCATATTCTACATACTAAGGAAAACTTGGCTTTCTCTAGAGATTGCAGAAAGATAAGCATAAGCCACCTACTGTTTATTGCTTTAAGGGAACACATGGTCCCTTCTCTCTAGGCCTTCTCTCCCAGTCATTCCTTCCCCCTTCCCGGTGTCCTTGCGCCTTCTTGGCTTCCCCCATCTATTTCTATGCATTGTCTCCAAATAGGTGACTCTGGGGCAGCTACCTAATTATATAAATGTATTAGAGATTCTTTTTTCACCTTCCTTCTCTGGCCATATTAATGAAATCTGACTCCATCAGTGTGAAAAGTATAAAGAAAGCAAAGCAGAGTAAGGCTGAACCAAATGTAATTAAAGAATGGAATGAAACATGGGTCAAGAAAGAGGAGAGGAGTCTCGAGTTGTTTGGCTTACTTCCTAAACTCTGAAGACGAAGTGAGATGTGCAAACCACTTATAAAATGTTGGCAGCCTGCCACATAATCTAGTAGTGTCAGATAATCTGTTAGCGTCATACAAATCTGGGGATTAAGAAGCAGAAGAGGGGCTAAAAGCTGAGCCTCCAGACAAAATCAAGAGAAACAGGCAGGTATGTCTGGCTACAACTTATGTAAATCAGACTCAACATCTAAAAAACAATAAAAAATAATTTCCAAAAAAATTCATTACTGAACTTTCTCAAGCTATATCAAAGAATTAGAGACAGTAAAAACATTCTTTGTGTGTGACATTCCATCTGGCTCCAATTTAAAAGTACATAAAGTTCACAGATATTTCAGAAAAATGTATTTTTGAACAAATGCTTGAACGCACAGTTCAAGTCCTTTCCGATGATGAATATTCCTTCTGCCGACTACATATGCCAAAGGTCTCAATTTGTTTCTCTATTGTCTTCACTGACATTCCCAAGTTACATATATTACTACCACATATACACAGGCACATAAGCAATTAAAGACTGCAGTACCAACCCCTCTAGGAACAGCAATAACTGTTCAGAGTGTTTATATTAATATTAGCTGGCATGTACTTTTTCTTTAAACACCAAATTTTTATTCTTGGCCTGTGATGTGAGGCATTAGTAATTTAGCAATTAATCATTACGATAAAGGTAATTTATTAGTCAGTCATCATGAAAAATTAAAAGATTCTTGTCAACTTACAATTAATATTTTGAATTTTAGATTT
The DNA here is from genome assembly GCF_000708025.1 of Charadrius vociferus. Classification (NCBI taxonomy): domain Eukaryota; kingdom Metazoa; phylum Chordata; class Aves; order Charadriiformes; family Charadriidae; genus Charadrius; species Charadrius vociferus. Next base: position 1,867,065 of record NW_009646631.1, read on the forward strand.
TTGCTATTTCCCAACTGACTAGAAATATAAAAACATGAAACAGATTAGTTGATCATTGCTCTATTTCATTTTGATTGGGTAAGACTAAATGATGGGATTGAAGTCCTTGCTACCAAGAGCCCCACCAGTACAGAAGCATTAGGATGAAAAAAGATTTTCACTCACTGGGTGGTCTGTTCGCTGCCAAGTTTTTGAAGTGGCTGCCTTTTATCACTTCTGCTGATAATCTTCCAGTTGTAGCATTATAAAGGAGGCCAACGAGGATTTCTGGAGCTGAGCCATGTACCAGAGACTGACAAGAGGAGGTACTTTCACTGCAGGACACTTCAGACATGCTCATTTGAGAGTCACAACCCTATAAAACAGATAAGAAGTTCTCTGTATTTTATGCAACTATGTTACTGCGAAGTCAATTTTCTGAATAATGCATAGAAAATCAGGAAAGCAACGTACTGAAAATAACATACGTTCCATTCAGTCACCCGATAAGAAATGTATATCCTCAATATATACTCAGTTTGCACATGTTAGAAGTAACAAAGACTAAAGCGGTCTGGAATTAAAATAATTCTTAATTTTGCATTTCTGTTGCTTCATAATTCAGAAGAAATAACAGCAGATGAAGAGCCATCTTTATGGTCCCTATTTGCTTCAATTGCTAAGATAAGACCTGTAACATAATTTGTCAGCATCCTGGAGAACATCAAGCCTTGGCTCTTTTACTTTCCAAAACTGGAAAAAAACCCCAACAAAAACGTAGTGGAACTTTGAAGATAATAAAATGCAGGAAATTCTTATTCATCCTTTGTAAAGGTTATTCTCTAGACTGAGAATTTATGAGTAGCAAAATAGCAGAACACATGCAAACAGAAAAATGCATTCTGTCTAGAATAAATTAGCTTACAAGGAATTTAATTGTTCTAGGGATACAGAATTGCAATAGACCCGTTCTCTTGGGTGGGAAAGGAAGAATGCCATCCTGAGGCTCAGCAAGTGATGCTTTAATTTCCACCCGGCGAGCTTCTAAAAAATTCAGATCTCTCATGCATTCTCACCATGTCACATCTTTGACAGGAGCTTCTAATATTAGTTTTTATCATGTTAACCCCTTGTTATTGGCCTTAAAAAAAAGAAAAATATATATACTTCCTTTATGCTGCCATGCTAATCATACCATAGCAGTTCCTACTTTCATTTCTTGCTTTCATGCACTGGCACATAGAGTTGTAACACTGAAAGCAAGGCACTGGACAGAATCTAGACAACAGCACAGCAATTTGCTTGGTAGCCCAGCAGAGACTTTTGAATTCTCAGTACATCCCTTTATGATTCTCACAGAAAAAAACATAAATTAGATCCAAAGATTTTTCAAATATGGCTTGAGTCATTTGGGAATCTGACAGCAGTCTTTCAAGAAGCCATGATGATTTTGTGAAGCTGATTATTCCAGATTCCAAATGTCTCTATCATTTCCAGCACCAGCTGACATGGGCGCAAGATTGGTCCTAAAACCTAAATAGCACAAATCCTCATCAAGATAAAAGTTAACTTTAAAAGCAAGTAACTTATTCTGACATATAAGGCCCGAAGGCATTGCAGAATCTCAAATTATAGAAGAGATACCTACAAGAAGAAATGATAAACCTACAATAATAGCTTTCATATTGACGTTTTAACTAGTCCTTCTCAAAAGAACATTTCCACAAAGACTGACAGAAGCTTCAAGTAGCAATCCAGTTCCTCATTAATAAAAATTCACTGTTGTTAGCAAATGTATTCTTACTACTAAAGGACCTCAACATAATTCTCTGACTTCCATCCTCCAAGCTGCAAATTCTGAATTTTACATCTTCAGTTATTTCTCCAGAAGTTTATTATTCAATTCCAAGAATAAATTTCAAATGGGTTGCAAATTGTAAACTGCTGACAATGAATTACAAGTATACATTTATTCTCTGGTGCTTGGTACTCACAAAACAGGAAACTTTTGATTCCTAACTTCAACAGTAGAATACAAAGTTGAAAGTTTAAAAGCAAGAACAAGGCTTGATTCAGCAGTCACTGTATACACTGCACATTTGAAAGTCTCAGCCTGTCACAACTGTGGGTATTACTTAAGTCTTCTGGTCTTTTAAAATTGTAACACATTATCCCTATGGTCCTTATTCATCTTATTATTTTGTTGGGCCAGGAATTTAATCACAGTCAACCTGATATTGTTCAAAGCTTAGGTCTCAAATTTGACTGTGATCATGCTGCAAGTCCACAAAAGAGACATAACACAAAGCAAGCAGCTGTGTAACACTCCCCCTCAAACCCTCAAAGGGCTTTGACATCCGTGCTGAGAGAAGGTGATGATAGCATTTTTTCCTAATTGTGACTTATTTGTAGAGTTTACTGATGTTCTAATAGGGACTCAGTCTAAATCGGTTTATGACAGAGTTAACTTGATTACAATTCGTATCGGAAAAACATTTAGAATGCTGGAAATAGTAAGTGACTGATGACTGAGTGGGAATGGGTTCTGAAGTACCTTGAAAGGGACGACAAGTAGCGTCTGTGTGATATTACAGAGAAGGGGGGGAACAACTGAAAGATGAAACAAGCGTAATATTGCAAAGTTACATAAGGATGGGCTAGAAATATGATTCCTTTACATGAGAACCCTGAGTGGATGTGAGAAGGACAAGACTGAGTTTGTCAAGGCCAGAGAAAAGGATCTCACCAGCTGCATGGTAGGATAAGAAGATCTAGGTGATGCCTCAGATCTGAAAGCGGATGGAAATGCAACTAAGCGGCTGTACCTTAGAACTGTTGCACAGAAAGAATTGGTAGATATAGCCTTGATGAAAATCTGGAGAGAGGGTCTAACTTAAATGTTTTGCTACAATATTTGCTAAACCAAAATATTTTGCCTTTTGTTTTGCAACAGGTAGCAAGTTTGAAACAAACAAAAGCATGTTCTTTAATCCTTAGTGTGTAATAAACTTATGAATCTCCTTCCTACAAAATGATGTGGTAACAGAAGTCTAAAGACATTAAAACACGGCAACCAAGTTCACTGAAGAAACAAGCTAAACAATATTTTATTTTCCATTGCACATAAGAAAGACTCCAACCCATTTTGTTTCATGCTGACCCAAACATATTTTTTAAAATACTCTCCTTTTCAGTTATGAACTGGAAAATCCTAATACAAAAGAAAGTGAGATGTTAAGAAAAAAAAATGAAGCAGTAAGGTGTGACGCAGATTAGCAGACTGATGTTACTGGGTAAAAACAGGGTTAAATGGCACAAACCGAACTATAATTTCTGTGTCTATGATAAGGGAGAAAACAGAGTTTGGGGGCAAGTAGGTAAAAGACATGAGAAAAAGGGGAAGGTGAGGCTGTATTTTGCTAGTTTTCTTTTTAAAGAAAACAGAAAGATCCTATGCGGAAGAGAGGAAGAAACAGGAATCAGGGAAGATAAAGAGACAGCTGAAATCAACAGGGCTCAGACCAACAACTGAAGAAAGAATTTTCATTGCAGGACCAAGTTAAAATCAGGGACACTGAGTATGATTAGATGTCTTCTCAAAAGTATTTTCTCCAGCACCAAGTTTATTGTCCACACTGCGGAAATCCATTCGCTGTTTTAAGTAAGGTATTGTGTGATAATCACATCTGTTGGAAAGTAACCTGACTTTGTGTTAAGTCTGTAAGCTGCACTAGAATTAAAGACAACAGTTTTTCAAGGCTCTCTTTAGAGTTTTTTTCTCTTTACATAGTCATAATTCAAGAAGAGCACTAACAAACTCATGAAGAAAAAAGCAAGACAAGAAGTTACGTTTTTAGCTGCTCAAAATATAAGCTTCATGGGACGTGCCAAATTGTAAAATATTAACACTGAAATTGCTAATTGGTACAACACGAATATAAACTTAGCTACAACGAAGCTTTCATCTCATGACAACATTACAGTGTAAACAGATGCTTTTCATCTCCATACAGATCTGCATTCAATCTATCTGTAGGCCACTTTGATACTGGAATTTCACTGTGGGAAAGGCAATATTTAGTCCAAAAGTTACTATTTGTTTGAAATAATCTGTCTACGGAAGTTTATTTTTATAACTCTTCCCTCTATTCCCTTATAAAAACTGTGTGTATCTTAACATGCAGGGAAAAAAAGAACTAAGGATCCATAATAGCAAAAGCCTTTCAAGGTCAGTGAAGGACCAGAATAGCCTAGTAAGAACTGTTGTAAAATCTGACCTTCAGATTTTTAAGAACTTAGATGAACTGTCAAGGTATTGATGATCCATCCACAGTGCAAGGAACTGTCTCTTGAGGCTGTCTCCAGGATATTACTGCTAAATCTCTAACCTATTTTTGTCAATTTTGCCGTAACAAAAATATATCATTAACAGTAAACACAAGCAAAAAAAAAAAAAGGTAAAGTCTATTCCAAATATTTGGTTCAAAGGTCTATCTTACTACAGTAAATTACAAATTTGCAGCTTTTCAATTTTATAACACAGAGCTTTGTGCAAAGGACCTAAACCTTTCCCATATACACCACAGTACAGTACTTTATTACAAAGTTAGGCGGATTTACAAGAATCACTGCTTTTCACTGATTATAAGAATAATATGCATTATATTCTACAAAAACTTAATTACTAATTCTCCAAACTATTGCCCTTGATGACTTCTTTGCATGCATATATATATATATAATAAAAACATTCCCATTAAGTGGTATTTGTATTTCACATATTCCTATTGTACAAAAGTCAGCAATCAAAAAAAGAACACTCTTTTTTCCCTAGTGTCAATGGAAGTGAACACAAACAATGCATAGTGTCAGACCTGAACCCCCAAGAAGCTGTTATGATTTGAAAAACCCAAAACAATTTATTGTTGTTTAGACAACTATTCTATCATCCGCTTACCTCTCCCCAACCAGGAAGGGGAATCGGGAATAAACACGGAAACCTGACAGTTGAAATATAAACAGACTTAATAGAATAAGACTAGACAATTAACATTAATAACACTTAAGAACCAATATTGATCCCGATACCAATATCAAGTATACAAGGATTATACTCAGCCAATTCTATCAGTAGGAAGCTGTGCACTCCGAGCAGTGGACAGCAAATGTCGGACACTGCGAGCGCTACAGCTCGTGAGGAAGGGAAGGGCTCAGGGGTCCGGCAACAGGGCAAGTTCTCAGGATGGCAGCCATCACAGAAAAGAGACCTTCACAGCAGACTTTCTAATTTATATTGAATGTGACATCCATGGTATGAAATAATCCTGTTGCCCAGCTTGGATCAAGTGTCTGGGTCTTGTTCCTCCTCATCCCTGCACCTGGATAACTCAAGAACACTGAGACCTTGAAACCCACATACCATAGATGGCTATAAAGTAAGTATTTTCACAAATTCAGACACTAGAATCTTCTAAAAATGCAGTTTTCCCAAGCATTAGAAGAGAAATTAGTCCTGTGTCGCTCAAACCAGGACAGAAGTATTTTCAATAATCTTTTTCTCTGCTCTTTGACAACATAGAGAACCTCTACTTACAACAATTATAATATAAGTAAAATGTATTTATTTGTCTTCCTTCACCACAATTCCATGGAAACAGGATATTTGTTACTTACATATTCATCTCCTACTGTTATTTTTCTATACCCTGAAGTTCTGCTTACGAATTCTGCTCTTAAGCCAACTGGAGTTAATCACAGAGAATAATGTGGCCATGCTCTGAGGGCAATTAAAAGTTCATTTTCATCATTGCACAGGTTAAAATCATGCCTCTGTAGGCTTACGAAACAAGAACATTTGATTCTCTTGGCTTTTCAAAATACACACAAGAAAGATGAAACCTTGCTGACAATCCTTCAGCAACAAAAATCTGATTCACAGCATGTTACTTGTCAAAATGTCTCTCTCAAATTTTAAATGTTAATGTTATACCACTAATCTCTTAAAGAACTTTTTTTCACATTACCACCTTCTACTTCTATCTCAATACAACTGAGAGATTAGGGAAGGAAATTTGAATCCTAGTAGGCAAAAGAGGGAACTGAATCCAGGTCTCCAACATTTTAGATAAAAGTATTCATCTTTCTTAATCACCAGCCCAGTGCCGAACCCTGAAGCTACTGTTCCACTTTGAGGCAAAAGCTCGCTGAGGTGATGAGAGCACCCAGGCACCAAACAGACCAGCCCCAGACCAGCTCTTAGCCTGGAGCCCATTCCCTACTTCTGCTCTGAGAGCCAGAGAGGAGGAGAAAACCAAACCTACAGGCTCCACTTCCTTCATTAGTGGCTTAAGCACTAGATACTTTATAAAAACATGTTTCAAAGCTAAAATACTTTTGAAAAAGTATCAAGATCATTCCCGGGAAAGAGAACTTAAACCACCTGAAGAACTCAGCCCTGAAAACAGAGGGATGTAAAACAACTAGGCATGTCAAACAACGGAGCTTTATAATTTTGAATTCTGGCACCTAAATCCCACTTATGTGCTATACTGGACACTTCGAAGCTTTTGTGGAGGTGTTCACCTCGGTTCCTCATCACTTCTGCTTCTGTTTCCCCTAACTCATGGAAGAACTGCGAGGACTGACATACTTGAAAACAGGAAGTCCTCAGAAATAGGATACTCATAAAAAAACAGTTCCTTAAACTAAACAATTGATAATCTTTCCATATACTAATACCTGCAGGAAGTATGAACTTTTTGTTTCTAAAGGTAGAACAAAGTGTTACATGATGCTCAAAACAATATTAAATGTTTGGAATAATATCATTAAGATTAATAATAAAGTTTAGGAAAGATGTTGCAAAAGAATTAAATGAAGAAGAAAATCACAAAAAGGGTGGGCTTGGGTTTGGTTTCTTTTTAAAAAAAGGTTTCTTTTTGTTTGGTTTTTTTTTTGTTTGTTTTATTGGGGGGCGGGGTGTTTTGTTTTGGTTTGGGTTTTTTTTGCTTTTGATTGTTTGTTTGTTTTAAAGAAAACCAATACTTTTGAAATCATGCAAAGCTACCTATCTTCACAACATTTTAGGGAGGAAATTGCAATTCCTATTGTAGCTGGCTCTTCTGCACAGTAAAATTAAGAGACGTTATAGCTATCAGTATTTCGTTTTAAACTAATAACCTGAACTTGCAAACATTGAAACATACAGTTTTAGGCACCTCACAAAGACTCAAGTTTAGGAAAGCACCGTTATTTACGACAGGTAATTATTTGGGTTTTTTTGCTTAATAGCTTCCTTGAAGCACGTTCCAATTAAGTATAATGTGCATTTTTATTCATGTACTTAACACTTTACAGTATTAATATCTAAGTCAACTTAAATCACAAACATGACAGTAAATATTCTAATAATATTTCCATTATGTAATTTGATTTTAAAACATATTTATTTTGGGTAGAATGGCATGCTTTAAAAATTACCAGGATAACCTTTTCACAAATTCCAATTTAAAAATATCTAGCAAATAAATCCATTCAACATTAATGGTATTCCTCACATCAAATATGGATTTATTTTGGTATTAAACTAATATTAATGTACTTGAAAATCAGATTATCTGAAGTGATAAAATTCACATTTCTCATCAAATGATTCTGCTCTACCTTCCTTTTTACTCTCAAGAGAAAAAAAAAACACTTCTGGATGCAGAATTTTACAAAACACATCCTCTTCTCACAGATGAAACACTGGAAAATGGGGATCAAATCAAAAATATAATTCTTTCATTCACTACAGTCAAGGGACTAAAACCTTAAAAATTCTATGCACAGCTTTAATTTACCATAGATACTACAATGTAGAGAGCTATAAAAGCTCCTTAGATACATGATGATACTACATAAATTACAATTTTAAAGTAATTTAAAACTAATTAATTTTAATAAAAACTAAAGCCTTTGTGTGTTTTCTAATAAGAAAAAATACAGCTTTATTAAAAAAAGGTTTGTTTTCAAACTTTAGGATACTATAATATAGTCATAAAATGAAAATGACAAAATAAACTGTGTATATTCTTAATAACAGCAAAACAACATTCCACTTTTCTGAAAGATTTTGAACAAGTTCACAGCAAGATTTCTGTGTTGCTTTTCGTATTTCATGAGAATTTACTATTAGTACTTTGTGTCTAAATGTTTTTAAAATTATCAGCTCTGCAGAACAAAACATTAATTCCCTACAGAAAAGGAAACATCTCAAGTTTTCTGTAACTATTATTTGTCTGTATTTAAATTACACCTTTGGCTTCCTTGCCACATTATGAAAGGTTACCTAGCTGTTCCATAGACTTAATGGGCCTGAAATTTGCACAGCAAACCCGAGCAGCAGTGGAAGCAATTGGAAATGAACGTACAATGGAATTTACAGCATTTACAAAAGTGCTCTGTTTTTATATTGCAAAAGTCTACCAGCCTTTTTTACAGATATAGGCGAGGCGAGGAATAGAGGCAAGAGGCCTTTTACTATTTAATTCTGTTTTCTGAGACAAGACATGTAGCATAAAGAAACATTCAAGCACTAAAAGCTGTTAGATGTTTGTGCTAGCAATTTAGTTAAGAACATCTGACACAAAATGCAGTCATTTTACCTGTACTCCTGATGAAACTACGCTAACAGCTTCCACCCAGGCTCACTCACACCTCCCCCTCTCTTTACTCCCTGTGAAACTTGTAAGACCATGGAGATGTTACTGTGGGACAGCTTCCAAGACCACAGACTTCTATAAATGAAAATGCTCTGTCCAGACGGAGTTACTTTCTATGCTCACTGGGGAGATCAATGGCAAATAATTTCACTTTTCTCTTTTCTCTCTTGATTAGACTCTTTCAAACTGGGAAAAGAGAAAAAGATTCAGTGATCAAACAGTAAGCATAATTTATGAGTAGCGAATCTACAGTCTAGTATTTGATTGCATAAACATTCATGAAATTATTTTTCACAACAAACAAATCCATAACATTAAAGGTATGTTTATAACGCATTTGTCAGTTAAACTACTTGTGATTAACAGTCCACCCAGGTCTAATTAAGTCTGCTACTGGTACCCCTTTTGATTTGTTCAGGTCATGTTTAATCACATGATCTGAGGATCACCAGATGTTTGCAGTTGGAAGGGACCTGCTTCAGTTCCTAGATCTATCATACATACCACAAAGAAGGGCAAGAGGTGGAGATAAGAAAGGCCGATTCTCCTGGGGCCAGCTGACAGCTGATTAAGCCCAAGTGAAAGACTGGAGCTGTGGAAGATGCACCTCAAGGACAGACAATATGGGGGCCAAGCCTGACAAGAGGCTAACGCACTAAGACAAAAAGGATCCCTTGCTAAAGTCACCCTATGAACAGAAATGTTTATCCGATACCAAATGAAGGCTGCTTCAGTATACAAAAGAAGTGATTACCTGGAGATCCTCATGTCTGAAATGAAGAACACTTACATTATGCTGCAACGCCTAAGAGAAGAAGAATCACCCAGTAAGTAAACCAAAAACTAAACCTGAAAGTTCCACAAACATGTAATTTATAAATTTGTAGACTAGGTAACCTCATCTGTTTGTGCAATGTCTCTGATGAGGTTTTCCCCCAGTGGAGGGAGGAAAACAGTGCATGTGCTTTTGCTGAAGTGTGCTCAAACCTGCAAAGAGGAACTGTTTGTGTTTTTCCTTTTTTACCTTGAAAGACAGTAACAAAAGTGAGAAGATGTTTGCATTTATACATACATGCAGACAAGGAAGAATTCAAATTATAAGAAAATAAAACAGTTGGGAAACACAGTATCTCTAAGGGAAACAGCATTTTCACTTGGATTCAAAAGTTAAAGAATATATCTCCACTGAAAGAGTTGCTTCAGGAAGATTTAAGCAGCAGCTTGTAGTCTTCAAAAGCGGAAATTTCATGCGAGTGACAACCTTGATAATCTTTACTTATAACTCTTTTTACATAGACGCTTCTGGGAAATTTACAGTATGTTTTTGCAGTATGATTATTTTCCTTATCACTCTGAAATTGCAAGCCAGGTTGGGAGATCATACTTGTGACACAGAGAATGATAGTTTGAGAATCTCACAGATACCAAATAAAATTCTCATTGTTCTAGCTTTATGTATTGATGAGCTTGCTTTCCCCTCCTCCCCCATTTTATATTTTTTTGGAAGATGATCAAAACTAGACATACAATTCTAGACAAAGTGTTTGTCATTGATGGACTGGCTTTCTGAGAAAACAAGAGATTTGCTCAAGAGAATTACTTTGATTTAATCTAGAACAGTCATTCAGAGCCTACTGTCATTTAACTTGGGGGCATTTTAGAGACTGAAAACCATCATCATACATTCAAAATAGTAATACTGTATCTGAAATATAGTTTCCATTATTTGCTGATGCAAATATCAAGAATTGTGGGGATCAAATTGAGTAAACTTTTTCAAGCAACTCACTGATTAAAGGCAAAAGATACCAGTTTTTAATTGTTATTTTATTCAGTGCACAGATATTAAGATAGAGAGACAATGTACAATCATTATTCTGGCTATGTAACCAAGTGAGGATTTTGACAAATAGACAAAATTCTTTAAATTGCTGACTGCAAAGAATTCTATCAGTATCCTACATTCAGGGTCACGGTAATAGATCTAGTTACAAAAGTAGGAACTTGCCTCCCATCTGGAGATCACAAGATAGTTGAAAATTAATGTTAAATTGAAGTTCTGGTTTTGCTAATTGTTGAAGAAAGCCCCAGTGTTATGCTGGCATTTTTTTCAAAACTTCTATAAACCTGAAGACCAGGTGGATTTCATTAACTTTGCCATGGCAAAGGCATGTACACTCAGAATGCTTTCACTAGCAACATTGGTCAGCATATCCCAGAAATGGTATACAAATACTACTTTGATAGCATTTTTATTAGCTCTACTATCCGTGACTGTCAGCAATAACGGGAATCAATTTATTCTTCTTGTATCTTACAAAAAAGTTCAGGAATAAATGTAAGAAATGCAAATTAATTGAGAAATGTGGTGGATGTACAACATTCAACTAAGGGCTCCCACAGCCTCATGAGAAGTCAGAAGCTGGGTTACAGAGAATTGGGATTTTTCATTTGGAAAAGGTTTATTCTCTTTAAATAACTGATAGAACAGAAATCACAAGCCTAGCTAGCACAGACGTGGCAGAACAAACCCTGAAGTCTTGCTTTGTGGAAAGCTTCCTGAACTGATCTTGGACTTGATTTTCAATGGACAAATAACAGCAATATGGCCCAGGCCTACCCTGGTATAAGGCAGAGCACTCTGATGACAAAGATCCTTCTCTTGATCACAGTGGACATAACAAATGACCCGTGAAAGGGCTGAAGCACTAAATTTAGTTACAGAGTTTAAAACAACTTGCAAGGACGATTGCCTCTTACTCTGGATTTAGTCAAATAACTGAATATGAATTTCTGTACAGGTTGAGGAAATGTTCTAATGTATCTGGATAGCTCACTTAAGAGGCTTGTTCAATGTGTGACAGAAATAATTGATTACCGTTGTGGAGGGTGATATGGTTATCAAAACCAAGCAACAGATGTTGAAACTGGTCAATCATTTTGCTCCTGAGATGACAGAATGGCTGCAGTCACCTGAGGCAAGTTGTGACTGTAAAAAGAAATTCTTGAAAACTATCTAAACGTGTTCTAAAAAAGTATCACAGTTATTTTACACGGGACTGAGATGTCCCACAGTCTCAAAGCCTAGTCCAGTGCTTCTTTCATGAATCAACTAATTACATGCCAAAGTTTGCCATGAATGATTAGGCATATTTACACAAGAAAAAATCAGGACTAAATAGCACTGATTTGGAAAGCCAATTAATTTTTAAGTGTGACAACTGAACTTATTTAGTGGGAGGTCCTTATCATCCGGTCAGATTCTAAGGTGAGTTTTTGAAACTTGCACCTGTCAGAACAGTGCAGACACACCACTGGTTTCAGACCAGAGTAGACACAGTTGTCTTTGGGTTCTACACAAAAAAAAAAGGGTTAGCACTTATCTTCTGAGCTGCCAGGAACAGTGCTCGGGGAACACGACACAAAGGCACACGAGTTGAGGCAGCCATGACACTGAGAAGACAATGGCTGCTGCTTGCCAATACTGCCATGAAATCCTGCGTGACCAGCCAAACACAGGGAGTCCACTTCATTTGCCAAGTACTGTGAAGTTCTCCTGCAGCCTCAGTAACATGATCACCATTTTCCAATCACCTAATAATTGTCTTCAAAGAAGTCACAAGAGTCAGCTTTCTTATTGCATCAAAGAACTAAATCCGATCTTCCATATTTTACACTACTAACTCAAATGAATTCAGAAAGCTATTCCCAAGATAAGGATGTGCTCAGTGTTTAAAGGTAATTGCCCCTTACTTTGATGGACATAATTTTTACAAGCTAACTGAAAGCATTTATGCACCATCACATAGAAACTGATCCCTTTAGGTAGAATTCTATTTAAATAAAATACTATGAGCAAAATCTTTTGAGTCTTTTTTTTTTTTCCCCCTCTAGTCTTGGTCATTTTTTCGTTAGCTGTTTTAAAGTATTGTACTGGTAGCTAATATTTAGTAAAGAGATGTTTATACATACAAATTTTAGTATTTAGCCTTCCAAATACAATCCTGAACAGACCATACCTAAGAACAACAATAGGCCTAAAATGTGCAAACCCTAAAAAGGATTCGCACAAAACCTGACAGCTCAACTCTATAATGACCAAGAATTCACAAGAAAGAAATGCCACTCTGAAAGCTTTTTTCCTGAGTTTATATACCAATAAACATCCATAGAAAGAATACTAAAGATATGCCACATGGAACAAATGCCTTAAGCACTATGGATAAACCAACTAGATTACTAACCATTGCTCTCAAAGTGGAGAGAGCACATGCGTGCATGTGCAAGAGCAATCATTTTTATGCACTGTATGCATAAATGCCTTCACTAAAAAAAAAAATTAAAATAATTCTTGGACACTCTAGATATTATAGTAACCATACAAAAAATAATCCTTTAAGCACATATGAATGTCTACACCATCTATTCTTTGTTATCAGGATCACATCTCGGAGTTCAATATGTTAGAAATGGGAAATGTTATAGAAAGAAAGAAAAAGAAATTTAATTCTCCACAGCAAACATCTTGTTATTGACAATACATGATGAAAAATTACTAGATTTGCTTAGCAGGAAGAGGTGTGTTTCAGTCATCGAAACTGTACTTCCAAAATCAACCAAAAAAATATAAAACATGATTGTTTGTTGTTATTCTACACCAAAAAGCAACCTATGGGACAGTGAAGAGGATTACACTTGTTTTCTTGATCTTTTCCAAACAGATTTCACTCAATAAACTCCTTATATGTTTTTATAATCACATCATACTGGAGGCTGTTTTTCACTGCCAGGAAAATTTCTTTGCTTGAGAAGAACGAAAAGGAACTAAAAACAGGTCCATGGGGATTTCTTGAAGAAAAATAAACATCACAAACTCCAAAGTGGGTGAAAAAAAATTTGTCTACCATTGTAGTCTAAAAGGAAAATTTGTCTAAAAGGATCAACAAAGGTCTTCCTAAGCAAACTATACTCAGGAAAAAAACCCGCAATGGACAGCCCTGCCATTTACTTTTGATGCAATGGACACTTTCTACCAAATTTGAAAGGGACAGTCTCAGATCACAGTGACAACCACACTCTGGCTAGCCCATATTGGTTCTGTTGCTTCTCCCTCACTCAAACCCACACTGAACTTGGAAGGAAGGGTGCGATAAATAAGGGGGCTGAGGATACTGCATGAGGAATTCCCTGTTACGTGGGAGAACTGTAGCAACACAGAACTGTTAAAGGCAAACGGCAATAGTACTGTGGATAATAGATGCTAATGCAAGACATTATACACTATGTAGGAAGGTGGAAACGGGGTGAAGTCTTGTGTGAGAAAGATAGTTTGTGAATATATTTGTAAATTTGAAGCCACATGTAGCTTTGAAACCTGTTTAAGGAACACACTAGTATCATGTACTCACCATGACATGCACTTGTCCACCTTTTAACAACAAGAGGGAGTTGCAGGCCCCACTCACGTGAGCATGCCACTGTGTTTCAAAGGCACTGAACTTGCTGGTCAACCTTTAACCAGATTCCCTTGTGAATAGCTTTAAGGTATAACTGAAAAAAATACTAAACTTCACAGGATACGAACTGTTCGTATACAATCAGAAGGCAGCTGATTAGCTAATAAAATACATTAATATAATATCAGGCACGGACAGAAGCAAATAAAATATGTTGCTGCAGAAGAGATTAGCATAGATGTTTTCACGGATTAGGAAGTTTCAGTGACAGAAGGTATATTTAAGATATAAAATCCATATAATGAGAAGCAGTGGAAAAAACAGGGCAACTGTCATGTGTCCAAGAAATAGCTGTGTAAAAAAGCTGTCAAATATAAACACTTCACAGCAACAAAACACTCTGCAACTGAACAAGGCAAATTTAATTCAGAATTTACAATGTACCTCATCATGGATTTTATAATTACAAAAATGCCTGAGTAGCTGGATCTCTCCAAACTGAAACAATACTTACCTTCTCCTGTTAAATAACTCCTGCCTGGCATTTATGATTACTTGGACATAAAGATGGTTGTTGGTTTGCTCTAGCAAAAGGACAGTTGAGAAGGAATATGACCAATGCGTATAAATAGACCGAGGTGAATATCTGAGAACTGTAAGAACTAATTAAGCTTAAGGAGCAGGCTGGCAAAAGAAAAAATGGTTATAAATTGATCATGAAGAAATTCAGGTTGGAAATAAAATGACCTGACGTTTTCAAATGAAAATTCACAAATTTGTTATCAGAATGCCTGGCTGTCTGCAATAACAAGAACTTGAACTCAAGTGACTCAGGATGCCGCCCCCTTCCAGTAATATATCCTAAAAATGCAATAAATTTTTACACCCTTGCAACGTAACTATACGTTAAATCCTGTAATAGGTCTACTGACTGAAATAAATATGATGCAGGCTGTAAATAATAATAGAAAAATACCTATAAACTTCGACGTGAATGAATTTCCAAAGGTTTAAAAATTGATTTGCGTAGTTCCAAAAAAACACGAATCCTCATTCAAGCTATGAAGACTATTAAGTTCCTTTCCAGTGACAGGCAGGGCAGCTAAGATAAATCTGCCTAAATCCCAGTACAGGAACAAACTTTGGAAAATACTTTCACTTCCTGCCAATATTCCTTATTCTTGCTCCTTCCCCACAAAATAAGGAGCAGAGTAAAATGCAGATATGGCATCCCTTACCATCATCACAGAAATTAAATAACAATCTTTTTATCTTTAATGCCTTCTGGAATTTGTTTTTACTCTCTCTGACACAAAAGCTCAAGAAAATAACGCAGAAGGATAACCAATGCACATATGGGATATACCAATCAATCAAAAGCCTCTTTCATTGACTTTGGCAAAATTTATACCGGAGCCTATTGAAAACACACACAAATTTAGCAAGTACATTTAGAATATTCAATGTTTTGTTTCATGCGGTGTTTTTTTCCTAGCTATGAAACTAGCAAAGTCTGCATTAGTTCACACTAGGTAAGTGAACTGCTTCATCCTTGGAATAGACTGATTGGTACTTCTTAAGGAATCATAAAAAAGCTGTGTTATTGTCTGTTGATTCTCTATCAGATCCAAGTTTTAGTCTCAGCTTTTACTAATTCTAGTTAATATACTTTTAGTCATTAAATACAATGGCATTTAATTTGAGTATTTATTTTTGTAATACTCATGTTCAACAGAAATGCCATTTCAATTGATCCAAACTGTTTTTGAAAATGCAGAACAAATTAACCACATTGTTTCACCTGAAAAAATCTTTTCCTTTCTTTCCCTTTTCATCTTCTTTTTCTTTTATTGACAGTTTAAAAAAAAAATGCAAACCACATACAAAAACCAAATAAGGATGCCCTTGCTAAATCACCTTGTCTTTCCCCCAGAAGTCTGTTATTTAGCACACACGCAGCTCTTAAGCAATGAACATTCAAGCATTCCTAGTCTAGGAAGCCCTGACCACAACATCACAAACACTCTCTTTCTGGACAAAAGCATACTTAAATACTTACAAAAAAGAAAAAGGAGATACTGATCACGGCCCTATGTTTTTCGATAGTGATACCTAAGTTTACCCTTAATTATTGTTGCTTTGCTTTATTAAAAATTTTTAAATTATTTATCATTTGGGGGACAAAAAATTTTGTTCGTCAGATAGGTAGGGTTTTTTTTCAACAAACAAAAATCCTTTTCAGTTTGAACCACTTTTCACACTATTTTTCACTTCAGACTTAACCAGAAATCAATTATTTACAAGGCTCTAAGCTGAAGTTATTAAAAACGGTTTTGTGCTCTCAAAATTCCTCTTTCCTGTCTTTCTTTCGTGAAAGGAAAATACCTATTGCAACCAAGATTTAATTGCAACAGATGGAAGGCACTTGCTGGTATAGCTTTTTATTTCCTTCCCTTTTTTTTTAATTGAAATGCTGTAAGCAGCAGAGTAAAGATTATACTAGTAAATACATACATATGTATCTGCATGTATACATATGTACCTATATTCACCACTATATTCCTATTGATAGACTGGAAATTTCTAAGTAATTAAAAGGAAAAATATGGGTAGCTTTTGCAGGTGGAAAGTGAATGCACTTACAGAAAGTCTACGGAAATTATTGTTGTGCTAATACAGCGCTATGACTGTTGAAAAAATTGAGTGGATGGGATGACTATAAATATACGCACTACCCTTACAAAATTCAGGACACTGTATATCACTGCATTCTTATTCTGCCTAATTTAATACTCACAGACAGACTGTAAGAAGGTTCCAGTATCACTGGCACTGACATCTTCCCTTGAAGATTCAATTTGGTTAAGTAAAAAATCTTTTCTCCCACAATCCTCTCTTTTTTCATGCGACGTACGCTGTACAGTCTAAAGCGAACTGCATAATTCCCAATCATCTCAGACTCAACGTGATTAAATTTGAATGTCTCTGTGAAGACAGGGCACGGTCCCCGCTGGATGCTGGTTTTTGCTCTCTGCTTCTTTATAGGGAGGAGAACTAGGTGTACTTGCCACGAGCTTCCACCTGTCCTGCTGTATGTGGGAATGTCTGTGACAGCTGTCACTGTCACCAAAAGCTTCTGTTCCTGTGAGTCATAGTCAAAAGTCACATCCAGTGTGCCATATTTAGCTACTGGCTCAGGATCAAAAGGTTTAGGAAGCTGTGAAGATGATCCTCGAGCTGACATATCCTGAAAAAGAAGAAGAAAAAGCAGCTTTTAATTTATTTATTTATTGTATTCCATTATTAAATCTAGCGTGGAAATATATGGCTTTCTCTAAGCAATGTGAAGTGACTATGATCTTTTTGTTCACTTCATCAACAAGGTAATTAAACACCAAAAGCCTGAGGAGATGGCTGACTAGCAGCCAAGAAGAAATCAAAAGACTTTACCTGGCCAATACTGCCAAAAGCCAGGAGCCAATCAGACAGAGCTCAGATTAAATCAGGCTGTATTTATGATCTCTTCTTCCGTGCCCCACATGTTAAAATCCATGCATGTTTGTTATGAGACAGAACCGCCTTGTTTCAGTGCGAGTATACATACATTTTTAAGTGCAGATACTATAGTGTTTTAAGAGCTGGCTAGTGCTTGAGAGCACAGTGCAGTGAGGTGCCAGCAAAGAATACTGGAATTACAACACCTACTTGCACATGCAGCTTTTGTTGCAGTCCACAAAGGCTCTATAAATGTGCCAAAATTATCATGGCTTGATTAATGTAATTTTACTAGAACTGTGTAAGATGTGTCTGTTTTGAACACACTTTCTGAACTTTCTGTAAATGGCATAATTCCTAAAATTGTATTTTAAACTTAATTT
This sequence comes from Charadrius vociferus, assembly GCF_000708025.1. Lineage (NCBI taxonomy): Eukaryota > Metazoa > Chordata > Aves > Charadriiformes > Charadriidae > Charadrius > Charadrius vociferus. Next base: position 1,885,080 of record NW_009646631.1, read on the forward strand.
TAAAACTGTTTATTGTCACTTCAAGTTTTGAACAAAATATTGATCCTCTATATTTTTTAAACAGCTAGTTTGATAGGATATTGAACACAAAATATTTACAAGTACAGGTCAAACTACTGTTTGTATACTAAGTTATTCCAAGTAGCTAAAACAAATTCATTTCCTGTGCATTTTCATATTATCAAAGATACACTTGTTCATGTAAATGAATAGACAGAACAATAAAGTCTTTTGGATTAAAATATGTTCTGTTCTTATTTTAAACTGATTGCTATGGGAATTCATTCCTCTGAAAGCCTCATTCTTCAAGTTGCTGAGTGGCTATAAAAATGTTGGCAGTATTCTCACTTCTTATTGGGTATGCTTACATTAATGACTGGTGTGACACAAAGTGGGAAGAACTAGGATTAGATTTGCTGCAATCTGTTAAGGTTCAAGCACCATATGTCTTTACCAACAATGAAGTTCTCACAGATTGTGGTCCTAGCTGATCATCAGGTGCGTGTAGACAGCTAGCTACTGGAGAACCTGGCATTCACGCAGCAGGTGGGCCTTCCAGATGTTGCACCAACACCCCAGGCATGCAACATCAACTTACAAAGAGGTCTACTGACAAACGAACAGCTGTTGGCACATCAGGAGTGGTCCCTAATATCCACTTCAAAATTTCAGTTAGAGACAAAATACAAATTTGTACCAAAAAAAGCCTCTTCTGCACATGACATCACTAAGGTAGACTTATCCATAGATGTCAGTGCAGTAACTAGTTGCTAAAGACATTTCAAGGAAATATATATCAGAAAATATTACTTCTTCATAGTAAAACTGAATAGACAGCATTACAGTTTATAGCAGGGAAAAAAAGGAAAACTAAATGGAACAAATCTCTTTACTACCATCAACAATTTTAAAAAAAATCTTTGTAATAATTTTTCATTCATAAAAGACATTGTACATTACGGGGTGTTCAGTTTAAAAAGTAATAACACTTTTCTATCTTTTGGGGTTTTTTATTTGAGTTGTTTGCAAAATTATGTGGAAGAAAAAGAATTTTTACTACATTCCTTATAGTGTGATGAAATTTTCTCACTTGTTTAAAAAAAAAAAAATCACTTTTACTGGGAGCTCGTTCGAAAGTTAAGAGGCCATAAAGATAACTATAAAGAACAATCTGAAATCCTACTGTAATGTTTTCTGACAAACCAACTTTTTTTTTAATGAATGAGCTGCAATATTAGCGTTCATATCCCTGTATATTGATCTTTAGGAAAAAAAAAATGTGTCTCAAAAGGTTGCACTGCACAACACTTCAGAACACTCAACTGTTTTCATTTACCTCTGGACTAAGGACAGCTGTGCTATCACTTGGTACATCCTCTTCGTATCCTTTGTTATGAAAGCTTTCTATTTCATGTCCTGTGCTTCCCTCACTTGGACACTTATATGAACATCTTGGACTGTTGCTACACTGCGAAAATTCACATTTACTGTCTCCAACTTCAGAAGGCGTACATGAAAGATGAGGAGAACCACTATCATCCTGGTACGGAGGCGGCTGCAGTTCATCTAGTGGAGGTGTTCTTCTCATCCTCTGAATGCAGTTTGCTGAGAATAAGTGAAAATTCTTTACTTACTTTCTGATTATTTAGTGTTGAAACAGTTCTGTGGAAAATGGTAAGTCCAAATATCTGGAGACAGTATTTAAAATCTATACATGCCTTTTCTTACTTTACATTTTAAATTAGATTACAAATACTACTGCAAAATATTTGTTCAAAAATGGAAACATGACCTCTCAGATGAGAGTGATGTGGGAAAAAGCAAAGTATTAAATATATAGTCACAGTGGACTGTGTAAACCATATATAAATAAATACAGCACAAATATGACATGACAAAAATTCTATGCTTGAATTTCTGGGATGCTTACCTTGCAGAAACCTTAGGATATCTTAAGTCAGATTCTGTGCAGGTGGAATGTAAACCAATTAAGAAAACAAAATGCACTCCCTAAAGCCATAATATCAAACTTCTGATTACCTCCCATGCTGTTGCTCACCCAGGGAGATATTAAATTAAACTCTGAAGACAAATGAGGCAGTAATAAAGGCAGACACAAGCCTTTTCACACAAGTGAACTCTGATCACCGGTGAATTTAACAAGGGAAGAAAGATGTGTGTCAGATTCTTTATTACTTGTTAAGGACAGCTAACAGTTACATAGCCAGTGTCTAGAGGTTAGACACCAGGCCCAGTCACTAAAGACACTGGAAAAAAGACCATGAGCAATATTGTGCTTGGGATGAATACTTGATGCTGACCATCTTTGCCTCTCGCTTAGACTAGCTAGCTAGCTAGCTAAAAATGTGGTTATATATCTCTTCAGAAATAAACCCAGGATGTATGGCTATGGATACAGAAAGTTAATTCAAAATAATCACATTTCAATTTTTGATGTCGTATTTTACTAGGCAGCATTACAGAGTTGACTGGAGTTGGGAAAAGACAGCAAGGTGTGCAGTAGCTGAAATGAAAGGAATACCAAGGATAGGTAAAACCTCTATCACATTTTGTTTACATCTTCTGTAGAGGTTTTAATGAAGATTTTGATGCCCCTCGTGTAGAATTAACTTATATACAAAAATTTCAAAGCAACAATGTTTTTTTTGGTGTCAGACATACCACTTTCACTCACAGAAAATAATCTACCAAACAAGGAAGTTAACGAAAGTATTACCATTAGAATATAAGCTTTGATTTCAGATTAATCCAAGAAAGAAACTGATCTTTCCCACATGACAAAGGTGTTTAGTTTCATCATCACATATTTGCATACAGGATTGCCCTGCCTGTGTCCTAAATTCTCACCAAGTGTATCAACCTTTTAACTGCTTCAGAGGTAATTACTAGTTGTTCAACATATCACATAAACAGAGTATGCGTAAGAGTTACCCTTTATGGAACAAGGCTGAAAACACAGTAATGCGTCTCTCTCGGTAACAGTTTTTGCAAAAGGCTCCCTTTTGTTCTCCTTTCCTTTGGACGTCTGCTCTGTACATGACTGTGGCATGCAGGAACATTTCACAGCTTCTGGCATTTGATGCAAGCCCAAACCACCGCGGGTTTGGTGCACACTGTCCATAGGAAGGAAAGCCAGAAGGGAGCCCATATGAACTGCAGTTCCCCAAAGCTGAGCAACTGAAGGGCAGGGACAGGCCATCTCATTATGGAGCATACATACTACTGCACAGACAGGCAGAAGTCTCAAAGATAACTGGGGAATGCAGGGCTCTTCTCTATTTCACTGGGCTCCTAAAGGAACTCCTCTTAGCTTTAGCTAAGGCAAATGAGTAATTAAAACAACACAAAGTACTCCTACCAGATGATACCACTGTCAGGAATCCTCTCTTCTCTGATAAACCCATCAGAGCCAGCCTACCATTCAGTGATTCCAAGTTACTCTTACAGCACTCACACAAAAGGTCTTCTGCTGTTTGTTAGCCCAGTGCCACTAACTCTTAATACTTCAGTCCCACAGGGCTGGAAAGGAAAACAGAGCAGGCAGGGAATTGTATACTTGAAATGCAGTCATCAGTCAAGCAGATAGACATAAAACCTTACGTATGAAACAGAGTTAAGTGTGATAATTAGAATCTTGAAATCACCATGCAGGAAATGTGAGAAAGCTTTATTTGCAAAACACGGAGAGATCTGGGAAAGCACTTTTTTTTCTTTTAATTTTAGATAACTTGTGCCCATGAAACTATATAGACGTAATTTTAGAATCTAAACTAATATTTTAGTCATAATAATAGTAAACATCCGTTGACTCTCTATACCATGAAAACAGGTGACTTCCTTTTCATAATGTATATAATTAAACATTCTAGCAAATTTAGAGCAACAACATTTCTGCTCATTGTTGCTAAAGGAAAACAAACAGCCTTAAATGAGACAGTAACCACCATGTAGCTATGACTTAATTTCTTTCTTTTCACTTGTAGTCTAGTCTGCAAGGACTTTTTAACTCCCAGCTTTTCCACAATCTAAAGAGATGAAAGCATGTCCGGGTAACTATCAACACCATTATTGTCTTACATGAGTAAATAAATGACAGTGTGACTCACTTTTTTCACTTTGATGAACTCCATTATATGTCCCTATGGGAAAACTGCACAGGCTGTGTGACAGAAAAGGTACTCAATGTAGGCGGGGAAGAAGTGAAAAAAATCCTTATTAACCAGCTGTGATTCAAAAAATCTCAGAAAAAAATGAAACACTGGGGCTGGTTTTAACTATTTATTTCTGAAAGTTTAGTTTACCAAACAGAAATAGCATGTAAGTTCTTAAAACACACATCCAGGTTTAAAAATCTAAGGACACCTCTGTCTAAACAGGCATAAACTGGTTTTGAACAAAAGGTTTCTCTATATCAAAAGATATCAAAGTTTTCCAATGGATTTTTAAAGTGAAAATGTCTCATTTTCCATTAATTTTCCCCTCCCCACAGTAAATGATGCAATAAAACGATGATTTCATTTTATAGCTCTCTGAAAATACTGCAAATTTGAATTACATTAAGACATTCTAGTGACTGACGCTATCAAAGACAAATGATATCCCAGACAGAAATGAATACAGCAACACGAAATATCTGATACTGGGTATTTTCCTTAAAAATTACATAGAAGTAACAACTAACTCCAACAATCAATCTGTCAACTACATTTTGCATATGTATCCAAGTTTTCTTTTAAAAAAACACCACTGCTAATGCATGCTGGCCTATCACTGACTGTATTGGGGAAAAACATTTGGGGCTGAAAGAAAAGCATGTTCTGAAGTGTTGCATATTTACATATCGAACCACTTTCTATCAAATACCTTGTACCTTTCATTTAAGGTGTAAACTTACACACAGTTACACTTGTGCATACTTGTACACTGTGGCAAAGCCAAAGAATACCTTTCAAAGACCACTGAACGTGGCTAATAACATCTGCAAAAGAGTTACTCTTAACAAGCAAATGGTTACAATGAAAATCTAAAATTAATTGTTGCATCATTTCTATGTAAGCTTCCCAAGATGCTCTCAAACCAGATAGAAAATAAATTTTGCCAATTCCTCCAGTGAAATAAATCATATTAAATTACCATGCCATTTTGGACTAGACAGAGTGAAACACACGCCGACATATATCCCGACCCCGGAAGAAAGGAATATTGGTGGAAACCATATTGGCTTTAGCCTGAGGCTCATACCAGCCAGAAAATGCCACAACAAAGGAAAGACATAAGAAAGTTAACAGGATAAAGACCCCCCGCATCTAGTTTTCCACCCAAAATATGTGAAATAACTTTGCATTCTCATAACATGAGTGAAACAAAGATGTTCAGTAACAAATATTTAGTAAACTCTAAATTGAGAATACAGTGTATTGCTGTCAATGGGCAGGTTAGAATAATCAATCTTTTAAGGGCTCACTGCTTTAATTAGAATTTTCATCCTTCTTTAGTGGGCTGAGAAAACACTCACACAGTGGTAATAGTAAAGGCCTTACTCAAGCGAAATAAGCGGAATACCTTACAAACGCAACCATATTAGCATTTTGCTGGTGCACTCAAGAAATTACAGCATGTAAACTGTCATTAGCACATTTAAGTCAGAAGTAAATAAATACCTTCTTTTTAGTACTGTTTGTTAAACAATGAAGGTTAATCTGTTTTCAGAAGTCCCTGTACAGGGGACTGATTGAAAACCAAGGGGCGATGATACATATTCTTGCCATCAACCTCAAGGGACTGTCAGTAAAACCTGACATAGCAACCATGGCCCAAATGAGTATTCCTGCAACACACAACTGGTAACTACGAGAAAATACACAAACTTTTTCAGTCATTTTTCTGAGTGGAATCACGGTTTAAAGATATGCAAACTTACTATAAGAAATGCTTTTTCTTCGGTTTTCAGTTACAATTTTGAAGTTTCTACTCCCAATGCTGCTCATTTCTCCTCTCTGTCCTGGTCTCTAGTGGACCAACCACGCTAGGCTGTACAACATTTCACCATGAAGCTGGTTATGAATCTTAATTAATTTTCCCAAAGATTGTCAGCAGCAGCACAAACCTAGCTTTCTTAGCCCGTATTTCCTGAGTAATTCCAAGAACAGCCATCTCTTAACGTAAGGGAAAAGAAACTATCCTTGTGGTTTTAATTCCCCTGTCTCATAAGCAGTAACTAACTACACTTTTGCAACTTGGAGTTTCTCATATATATTACTTCTTTAAATATTCATACTATTGTGGGAGGCAGCATTATCATAAAACGTCTTTGGGAATCTGGTTTCCAGTTCCTTTAAAACAAATAATCACTATATAAATTAATAATTTTTGCAAGTCATATTTTGTAATTATCAGAGTATCTTTACTCAAACAGTACCTCTTCTTCATCTAATATATCTCCACATACACTATGTTTCATAATTATTTATTTTTTTAATCTAACGTAAATTTCAAGTTTTCAAGCCTTCAAGGGGTTCTATGTAAATGTTAAGACAATTTAAATAAAACATAAAATGAAATACATGTTTAAAAATTAAAGAAACCTTTCTTATTCTGAATGATTAAATACCCTTAGAGATTTCTGATATGCAGCTCAGACAGTCCAAATGGAATTTTCATGTTTGAACTTTTCTGCCATCCAAAAATATTACGTTGACTGAATTACCCCATATTACGAGGAGTATAAAATATAAACATTAAATATTGAATGAAACCTCCGGGCTCTCCTTCCTTTAAAATGAAAAGCTTAGATGCATCTTTGTGAGGAAAAAAATATATATTATTTCACAATAAAACAAATTATCTTGGCAGTATTATATTTCTTTTCCAAAAGAGTTATGGCACGAATCTTGTTTAACAAAAAAGGAGTGGTATGGGGTCATTATGGACAACAGAAAAAAAATCTTTTATCAGATTTCTTTTTGCATTTGCCACATTTTAGACTTTTATTCACAGCTGAACTATCTTCTACATTAAGCAATTCACCAGTAAACAAGAAAAGTAATCATATCTATTTGTGGGGTTTTTTTTCAGTAAAAAATAGTTTTCCTTTTTTTCCTAAAATTTAGAAAATTCCATACACTATGACCTTAATCCCAGACCTGTAGAAATCAATTTTCCTCACTTCCTAAGGCTAATTCTACTGGTCATGCATGTAATAAAAAGGTTCTCTTTTGTTTTTTAATACAACTATTACAAAATTACTGAATTATCCTTACGTCCAGTCCTTAAAGCTTCAATTTTCTTCTGCAGGAAAGGTCTAAGACCTACTGAAGCTATTGATACTTGCATAGTAATTATTTGCTTTTAATTTGTCTGTTTACATAATGAGCCTGCAGAACTACAACTTGGTTTTGTTTGCTGACAAAAGAAATTTGCTCTTTTCTGCACTCACTAGAGCACTTCTGATTTCTAAGAATTTATCATTCTATTTTACAGAGCAATACAGAAAAGCGCTGCACTGGTGAAAAATTCCAAGCTTTCTCATCCAAAATTAGCCCAAATTAGAACATTTAAACTACAAATACATTATTAAAGCATTATAGTGAACTAACTGTCAAAGACACTCTTTTGTTTCCTTCCCAAATATTTTGGTCGCCTTTCAATGAAAATTATACATTAGCATCTCTTGAATCCATTTTCTTTCAATTTAAGTATCATGCTCTGATTCCTTATGCAGTATTTCTACTGATTTGAATAGGAAGGAATTCTGCTACCTGGTTCTGTATTTATATTTTCCAGCTGACCAAAATAAATCTAAATACTGCTTAAACCTATTGGTTCATTATTTAAATTTCTTATTGATGCAAATATTAATAAATCAAGCTTTCCAGAACTATTTTTTTTTTAACTTTAGTTTTAAAAAGAGACTTCAAAAACTATTCTAAGACTACATCCAGCTCTAAAGCTTTTTGGAAGCAGTAATCTTTAAGAAGTAAAATTGTAAAATTGTTTGCCTTCATTTCCATAATTATATTTCCTTAGGTAAAGCATTTGTACTGAGTATGTTCATTCAACTTCTTAGGTAGAAAACTTATTTTCAGTTCCATTTAGGCACTGCTTTCACTTTTACTGTTTTTATAAGCAGCTATCTCTCTCCTTTACACTACTTTTCAAATTGCTATGTTGGCTAACTTCATAGATGAACAGCTATTCCTTTGCACCTCTGTTCACTGTTAATTTTTTTCCAGGTTATCAAAATTGTTAGAAAAATATCACTTCCAAAAAGATAGTAAGTTAAATAAATTCATAGAATCTTCTTCCCCCCGCCCTTTTTTAAAAATACGCTCGAAGTCCTGCTTGATGAAGGTGATTGACAACCACCTTTGAAATCTTAAGAGTGTCTTGGTAACAAGGAAATGCCTTTTATCTTCTCTGTGAAAATTCACCCAAATTCAGCTATCTCACCAGCATTTATGGATGCTTAACAAAAATTCGGAGCTTAACAGCAAAAAGCTTTGAAAACTCCACCCACTGTAAACCATTTCAGGTCCCTGAGAATCCCCACTTCTGACCAGTGCGTGCATACTAGCATCCCCTGATACTTCTGGAACACAGCAGTTGGATGTGGGCTTAGATAATATTTTCCTGTCATTGCTATGCTTCATTTGAGTACAATTTAAACTTTAAATTCCAGTTCAAATTCCAGTCCAGTTTAATACTACTACAGCTGCAGTATTAAGCACAGGAGTCGAGCAGCAGGATAAAGTGCTGAAAAGCTGAAAAAGATCCCACTGAGGTCTAAAAGAAATTCCCAGTATTTTAACACACAGCTAATACTCCTGTAATGCTCCTGCTCTTGCTTTATTTGGTCTTAAATGAGGAAAGAAAGTGTGATTAAAAAGCAAGATTAATGTGTTAAGCGTATCATTTTCTTGAATATTTTACTACTTTTGCAGCTCATTTTTTATTTGACAAAATAGAATACAAAGTTTTCTAAGCGATACAGAACCCCCCTCTAAGATCTCAATAATTACTCATTTAATGATATAAACAAGATCTATTCAGCAGTATATACTGCACTTAAATGTGTTCCTTAATTATCAGAATTCCATCGTTCTTTTTTCCACACTTTTATTTTAAATAGGATACAACTACTTCCTTTACTGAGAACTCTTTCTGCAACTTAGAATGCAATAACTTCATGGTTTCTTAAAAACAGCTTCACCTTGGTAACTGCGTTTTGTAATTTTTAAAAAAAAAAAATGTGTAAAGTTCCCTATATTTTAGCTCTCTATTTATTACTACCCTAACTGGTGAAGATGAACCAGGAAAGATATTTTCCATCAAGAACTGCTTCCAGAATAGGAACACAAAGCTTGCTTTGATTCCTTTGACTTACTTTCATAGCAATTTTGAGTGCAAAGGATACTCTGTTGGAGTGAGTCACTAACACAGAGCAGCACTACAATGACTGTGCATGAACCATTTCAGTAGGGCATGAGTTAAATTTTCTGCCCATCTACTTAAGACATCTATATGATCCCAATTTGGGTAGCTTGTAACTACTAATATATATAAGTGAAATACACGTTATGGTGAATAATAGTACTACTATAATAGAAGTTAACATGTTTGGCACTTTACAGATGGAGAACTAAAGTACAGATTTAAATAAGAGGTAATAAAGATTGCTGTGAATCTAGCTCAGAAGTGCTCATAATCACAGAAACTTTCCAACGAAGTGTGGAACTGAAAACAAGTCTTTTAAGACTAGTACCTAGCCGTTTCTTCTGGGGTTTAGTTTTTTTTTTTAATTTTACTTCAAGCCTTGTAAATTATTATTAATCTAAAATTCACCTGAATTGTGTACCACCACCAACATGGAAACCTCCAAGACACTAGCTTCTTAAGAGATATACCCCCACAGAATTTTCCTTTATCATCAGATCTGTACTGGAAGAGAAGGAAGAGAAAACAAAAAAATACAATGTTAGGGTGCAGAAAAAAGTAAAGGGAAGAAGAAAAATAAAAGGCAAAACGAAAAAGCAGGTGCGATGATTCAGAAAACAGTGATAGGTTGTTGGTAAATGAACAAAGGAAAGGAATAAAGGGAGAGAAGTTTAGTAGATCTGTATAGAAAATGAGAAAAACAGCAAAGAGAGGAATAAAGAACAGACAAGATGCAAACAGGAATGAAAATTACAAACAGCTAAAATAACAAAGCAAATATGACAGAGGAAGAAAGGTGAAGGAATGGGGAAAATAAAACAACACATGACATGCAAAAAAGTAGTTCAGATCTAAGAAAAAAGCAATGTCAACAGAGCAAAGAGATAAAAGAGAAATCAGCAATGTCTGATGGGTGGGAATATCCATATTTGTAGGTGAAAATCTGCACAACCTAGAGAACACAGCCAGTTATTGAGAGGCAAGACGTTTCCCAGAATAAGCATTTATTTTTATATTTATGTTTTAGATTTATTATTATTTTTCCTTTTGAGTGGGGAGACGGTGGTAATTATTTATTCAGATCCTGAGACTCCAAAGGACCTTGATTTCTCTTATCTGTTCAGGCACTTTTGCCCTTCTTTCCTTGACACACTGGCTCAGTGACTTGCTTTAGTAAAATGGACTAAATTTCCTGCAGTATATTAGAGTATTCCCGTAAAAAAGGATTCTAGAAAATGGAGATTGTTTTGCTTTTGAAACAGCTCTCATAACTCTCATAACATAATAAAAAGCAGCTCGAGATCAGAAAAATCAAGGACGATCTCAATTTACAGGAGTACCTAATAGGTCAACAATAGAAGAAAATGGTCTATATAGGCTCAAGAACTCCTCTAAAACATTTAGATATTAGTGCCTGTAGAAAGTATGCTTAGGAATAATGGCACTAGTACCAATTTTGGGGCTAACTATCCAGAAAAATAAAGGCCAAATAGGCACTGTGAAATCACAGGAAATGGATATGATTTGAAACCAAGGCATCTTTCCTTCACGCACCCAGTAAGAGGGCTACGAACTCACAGAAAAGGCATGGATTAAGCAGCAGGGAGCATGTCAGTCTGTTCCACTCACTCCAGCAAGGCCTCAAACAAGTTTCTCCAGGCATAAAGAAACACAATTACTCAAAAACAAATTTACTGCACTTCTTTGCGGTGCTTCTGAGACCTCCCACTGTCACAGACGAGCTGCTTTACTAGGCTTGTACGTAATATAAGTTGTTGCTCTTTCCATAGTTGTCATACAATTCACTAAACGGGTAATTTTCTGCATTTTGACAGGACTAGATGAATATGAGTCTGGCTGGTGAAGATATTTTCATTCAGCCATAGCACCAGTCATAAGAGCTATGCAAGAACTTATGAGGATGAGAGAACAGTGGCCAAGCTGCATATTGCACACAGAGAGCTCATAATGTCTACAGAATGATGCTTCAGCCCTCAACAAACAGTAGGAAAGGAACTGTTCTTCCATGTCATCCACCTTAAGAAACAATAGCACTGAACAGTCAAGGATCAAAGTGCAGCATATCATTCTCAACTCATTTAATTTCCCAAAACAATAACTGGAAAATCATGTTGTCACGAACATGGTGTTATACCTACAACATTAAACTTACTAGCCTTTGTGACAGAGTAAAAACACGCATATCCATCAAGATTTGTTTCTCATGGGCCTTTCTTATACTAGCAAAAATTTATATACCTAATTTGAAATTACTGTTTGATGTTGCTTGCAGACTAAGAGACTTAAAGGTGGTGCACAGCAGTTAATTAGTAATCAGTCTGACAGCTACAGCTGCAAAATGTTTGTATGATAATTTCGAAATTGAAAATTATTTATTTCACTCTACATGAAATTAGTGTACACTCATTAGAAAGTCAGTGATTATCTTGAAAAGTACTACTGGAACATTTCAGTAGCTTTGCTACAACATTAGAAAGCATACAACATTTCTCCAGACCTACTACCATCCCAACCTTTCTCATAATTTGGTGTCAACTAAGTTTTTTGATCTTGACATTACAACTGAAAATATACTCAGCAGAACAATGTTTAACATGGTTCATAACCAGAATGATAATTTTTCCAAATCTCAGCATTAAGAGTTTAAACTACTTTATTAATAAACTATTTTATTAAGCAATATATAAAACTGGTATGCAACTGATACATGTGCACATTGCAACAAAGAAAGTTCTGATTAAATATAAGGAAATAATGTAGAAATAAGAGTGGCTATAGACTGGAACAGGTTACTCAGAGGGGCTATGTAATCAACAGCCTTGAAGGTTTAAAAGCTCTCCTGGCTAGGGCCCTGAGCAACCTGGTCTAACTTTGAAGTTAGCTCTCCTTCAATCTGGAGATTAGGCTAGATGACCTCCACAGGTCCTTTTCAACCTATTATTCACCAATTCTACAATACATATTGAAAAACTCAATTCTATACTACAATAATCAAGGATGGGGATCATCTCAAATACAGGTATCTCAAATAGTAAACAAATCATATGAAGAGCAGTTGAAGGAGCTGGGACTGTTTAGTTTGAGGAGGCGGCGGCTGAGGGGGGACCTCATCACTCTCTACAACTATTTGAAAGGACACTGTAGAGAGGTTGGTGCTGGTCTCTTCTCACAGGTAATTAATGACAGAACAAGAGGGAATGGCTTCAAGCTCCAACAGGGTAGATTTAGACTGAACATTGGGAAAGAATTTTTCACAGAAAGAGTGGTCGGGCATTGGAATAGGCTGCCCAGGGAGGTGGTTGAGTCACCATCCCTGGATGTGTTTAAGAGCCATTTAGATGTGGTGTTGGGGGATATGGTGCAGGGGAGAACTTCGTAGAGTAGGGTAGATGGTTGGACTCGATGATCCCAAGGGTCTCTTCCAACCTAAACAATTCTATGATTCTATGATTCTAAATATGTATAAACCTCCTTCTATAATACAGTAGTTTAACAATTCACAGCTCCTCTGCATATGCTAGCTACATTGCTGCATCCTTCATTAAATACATATACCTACCAGCATAGTACTTTCATTGTTACAAACAAACAAAAGAAACAACAACAACAAAAAACACCACCATCACAAAAAAAACCCAAACCCAACAACCTAACCACTCAAACTCAACCCCAAAGAAACAAACAGTACAAGAAGAGAAAGAGATTCAGAATACTTTGTTAACTGGTAAGATTCTGCTGCAGTATACCTTGCAACTGACTAGTTTCAGACAATGTACTATCACTGAAATTTTTACTTTGATAAAATGAACTTGTCAAGATGCAGACTTTTAAGTTAAAAACATCCCAACAATAACTTACACACACACAAACACATATATGTAAACACACATATATATACACATACACACAGCCCGTGGCAATTTATCAGGAACAGGAACAATTTAAGGTTTATTAAATATTAAATATAATTAAGATTACACTGGGGAAGTAACATCCATTACAAAATGCTGATCTAAGACAGCAAATATTGACCTTTATAATTTATCAAGTGAAAAAGCCTTAATTTGCTTGTTATTCAAACTTTAACAATAAGTACGATAGCTTAGATGGCAGAAAGAAAAAAAACCCAACAAACCAGCATTTGCTATCACTTTGCATTAACATTTTGACCAGTCAACAATTCAGCAGTGATGAAATGTGCAGTTTGATTCAAAGTAAGACAAGGCTATTTAAATAACTCAAAATAAGAAATGGGTATTGAAACATTAGAATTTAGATAAGCGATCACAGCTGCACTAGAATTAGTTTCTATAGCAACAGAGGAAATAATGTGGAGAATTGCACTGCAATACAAGATGGATTCCTTACAAACACTGCTGTTCAAATAGAAAACTTCAAAATTATTCACTCTATTTAAATATTTCTATTAAAATGGTTATTCAAATATCCTATACCTTGTATGTCATACATTGTTCTATTTTCGTTCTCCAGGATTCAATTCTAGTGCATCCATTGAAGTTTCATATTACATTTTCACACTTTCCTCCATTGCTTACCTCCCTATTTTAAAATTAATTAAAGTGACTTATTCTGAAAAAATACTGTATCTTCGATCTCAAACTAATCTGTGTTTTCAATCTTTTTTTATTATCCCTACATAGAAGCACTTATTACATTTATTCTTCCAGCAGTGCACCTGTAAAACATAAGAGAATGCTTTGCCTGTGCTATTCATAAGAAGCTGCATCACAGCTATGAGAATTAACATCACTATGGAACTTCTGAAACTTGTAGTCATACAAGACTTGCGCCAGCTTTTATCAGTGTGTGCTCTCATGTCCTAAGCATGATTAAGAAACCATAGCAAATCTATTAGTATTCATGGACCGAATACCCATAAGATGGTAAGATAAAAGCCTTTCAGTTGAGCACATCTTTAGATTTCAAATGTTACCCATTTCTAACACTAAGAATTATTGTTTCATTGCATCATCTCTGATTCTAGTTATTTTTGGCAACTAATTAAAAGCATATGCCTGAACCTTTTATGTATTTTGCCCTTATAATGAGACCTATTACTCTGGCTTATTCTATCCCTTTGAGTTCCAAAGTATCTTTCGAGTTACCATGGATACAAGTGATATGCTTTCTCCCACAACTGCTTTGTGTGCCTTATCAAACACCAGAAAACTGACACAGTAGGAATCTGAGCCATCTATACAGGATGAATATCTAACCTCTTGGAAGTGTTCCTCTCCCCCAACTGCCCTACCCCCCCAGAAAAATTGGGGTATGCCATACACTAACACTTGTAACGCAATAAACACGCAGGTTCTTTTCTATCTAAAATCTAGTACTTTTTCTCAAGGAAAACAAAACGAAAAAAGGTGCAGGCAGAAAACAGTTTCATCTGATCAATCCCAAAACAGCATTAAAATGAAAACCGGAGTACACAGCATCATTCTGAGTTTGCTGTTTATTTTGAGTTGACAGAGTCTAAGTGTTTCTAGATCGATATATCCACTCAAGATACAAAATTCAGCAAATTTCAGGAAGCATTTCAGAAAAGAGTTGGAGAAACATTGCATGCAACTCCAAGATTATGCATAAACTAGAGTAAATAAAACTCCCTTAAACAGAATTTGTTAGGCCTCTTTATACCAATTTATTATGGGCATTTTTCAAATGCAAATTGCATTCCAACAAGCTGGGAATAATTTGTACTAATCAGTGAAGAAGAGGGCAGTTAGTAAACTGATTTTCCCATTATGTTTCTGTATTCTGACCTCTTCCTAAAAACAAGAGTCTCTCCCACTCAGACAGCAAAATTTACACAGGATTCACAAACCAAGTGGTGATACTAAAATAATCTGAATTAATGTATGAGAAGTAAAGGGGAATAACCAGAAGGAAAAATAAATTATTGTAATATGGATACAGATTCATTCAGAACTGCCTCCCAACTTTCACTCCATTAATTCTCTGGAAAGACATCAGCTACATAAATGAGTACCACAAAGGCAACCAAGAGCTAGAGAGACAGAGAAGAATGGGTAGGGGCAAATGCTCTTCTTGCCCCCTTTCCTCAGTTATCTAAACTTCTCTAAGTATTAGAGTGAAACAGTCAACAAAAAAAACCCTTATCTTTTTCATACGCACAAGCTCAGCACTGCTTTAAAATAAAATTTTGAAGCATAATACCCGAGCCAGAGACATGAAGCATAAAAGCCAGACTCTTACCCTTGTTGGTATTAACATAATGAAATAATTGGTAAATTTTCCACAAGCACATATGAACGAAAGACATATTAAATGTTTTCATTTTTCTAACAGTGTCACTGTAGGTTAGACTGAGATTTGCAAGGATTTTGTAAGATGCATTTCTTTTCACTTTTAAATTTAACTTTGAACTGTCTCAGGTTATGATACTCTCTCTTGGGGCCAAAAATATCCACATAATGCTTTTACTGTGAACATTCAACTATAATTAAACCTCACTTTTTTTCTTTCCCTGAAAATTTAGAAGTAACTGAAAGCTAGAGAACAATGAAAAGGAACTCAAAATTGACTGCTATATTGTGGTAGTTACGGTAAGTCAGCTAGTAGTATTTTGATAATACAGACATGTAGTTTAATGTTGGAACCACTCATAAAAATATTAGCATCTGGAAGAGTGGAGATATTTACGCAATGGCTGTGTACTCCTGCCATCACATTCACCTTTACATATGCTATATATGTGGCTCCTCTGTATAATACTCTCCTGGATTATCTGCAGTGTGCAGAAAAGCACACGAGATCCCCCATTCATCTCTGAATAGAAATAAAGTGCAAACTAGTGTTTTTAAAGAAATAATTACCATTCTTACCATCCTTCATAAAAAGGGTTCTTAAGTTCTTCCTTCACAGAATCTCAAAGTTATCTGGAAATGCCCACTGTTGCTGCCTATACGTCTGCCTTTAACACTAATGATAACTAATATTTTTAATTCCAAAGATTTTCTTCTTTTAAAGCCCCTTCTTGTTAATAGGAAGGAAATGGCGCCAGAAAAAGCAGATGATTCAAAGCAGCAGTTCTTACTGTCAGGGAAAGGAATTTTGCTCTGAAAATAGTCAAAGATAACAGCCATTATGAAACAAGGATGATGAGTTTCTCTGAAGGAGAGCATTAGACACTAGTCTCTTAACAGATAAATTATTCCTCAGATATGAGGGAAAATGACTATCAACTCAAAATATCTTTTCAAATTTTACCAGATCTACTCGAGTTTTCTATTGGGCAAATTACATGTGGACACACAAATTCATAATTCCAGATTTGACAAGAAAAGAAAAAAAATTATCAGAGCTGTACAATCAACTTCATCTTCAAAAAGAGCATTTAAGTCATAGACTTACTTGCAGATTTTCATGTGATTATTTCTATACTAAGCCATAAGCAAATTAACACTGTAAAGTTTGGGGAAAATACATCATTGCTCTCTCTCATTATTATCATACTCTAAAAATAGTTCCATTCTGGAATTATGTGCAGAATTTAACATAGCCAAATATGAAGCACTCCAAACAAAATAATTTTGAGAAGGTAGCTACAAATTAATGCAAAATTAAGACTAGTTTTCTGATCTGTATCCATCAGATCTTGAAAATAAGTGCAATAGATTTTTTGATTTTCACTCAACTCATCAAGTTGCCACAAATGCTACATATGCAACAGAAACACTTCAAAGTATAATAAATCTTAATACAAAGTAACATAGATGGCATTGTATTTTTCATTTCAGAGTTGTCTTTTTGTCTATTAAAATTCACAGGAACTCAGACAAAATTCTAAAAAGATACTAGCTGTTTTTAACCTTATTAACACAGTATTTTTAGTGCTGAGGATTTAAAAATAAAAAGTTTCAGAAGTCATTACACATACTACCAAACTACAGATTGTTAAAATACAAGGATAACCAAACATATCGGATCTAACAAAAACAGACACTGAGATACTAGAAGCCATAGAAAGCTGAGCAAAATCAAGTCACATTCTGAAGAAGATTCCTTGAAGATCTGAAGAAATGAGTCCAATCACTAGTGTTAATCTTGACCAATTTAAACAAGATCAGACACTGCCGCTCTTTTTTGCCAAAAGATGCAGAGTTGGCCCTGACCTTTCGGTTACGAGTGGTTTTTCTGGTACAGATGTCAACTCTTTGCAGTAAACAACAGCAATCGTGTCACCTGTTCAAGTCATATAAGTAAGCTTTATTTGTTCGGGCTGAGCATTTTCAAAGAAAAGAAAATCACACCTGAAGTCAGCCTCTTGAAGAGATGAACCTTTTGTAGTTTCATTCTCCAAGATTTGGATTTTTCAGATACACATGCTCTTATCAGCTCTATTTTTAACCTGCCGCTCATATAGGATACTTAAAATTCTGAACATGTTTACATTATCCATCCAGCAGGCTAATGGAACTGCATACCAGACAGTCATGCATAATTCAAATCAATATCCTCAGGCTTGCAACTCTAAGTCAAAGCTGCCTTTAAATAAGCTGGGTGTGACTTTAACATGAATAAAATGTATCTAATTTTTAACCTTTATCTGACAAATTGATATATTTGCAAAGGAATGTCATAAATCTTTTTCAAAAATTAAAACAAATAGAAAATCACAATAACTGAAAATCTTTTAAAAAAACAGTTTTAAGGACAAATTTTAGAATGCTTCAACAAGACTGAGCGCAAAGGTTTCAAATAGAGATCTGGGTAATTTTTTTGGTTTTGAGGGGTTTTTTAAGCAAAACGTACAAATATATACAGAAAAACACATGCTGGAAGAATATTAAGTGATGTGGAAAGTGAATGTAGAAGGATTTCCTATTTACAAATTTAAAGACCAAGCTCTAATTGAATTGGGCATAGGTGTCTCCACACAGAAAATCTTATACCCTGTTAAGCATGTCTGCTAGTTTCTCTCTAAGGAACAGAATCCAAATTTCCATAATAAAATAATTTTTCCTTTGAGTTTTCCTATGCGCTTTCATGAGACCCTGATTCCCTCACAGCAGATAACCTTCAGCCATGCTGAAATGACCAGAAGCATGGCAATTACACTAGCTAATGATCTATTTTCAGCTTACTTGTAAATACAGTGGAGAAAAAGTAACTGCAAACAAACCAATACCCCCACCCCAAACCCACCCCAAACCAAAAGAGCACAAAACAAACAAACAAAAATACTTCAAGTTGTATAGAACAACACATCATGCCTTCCCTTTCTCCCAACGAAAATATTCCAGTAATTCCTAAAAGTTACAAAAGTGTTGTAAGTAGCATGTAAGCGCTTATTTTAACAAGAAAAAAAAAAATACAGGCAGATCTTTGCTTCCAGAGAACATGCAGACACAATTTCATGTTGTTTACTCAGATACAATACAGTCCCAGTAAATATACAATTAAAGTAGCTATGAAAATAGTCATCCTAACAATAAAATATATGTTATTAGATAAAAATGGTAACACTGTTCATCTTGCACACAGAAAAAATATTCATTTAATAATTCCAAGATACCTATGATATAGTTATAGCATGTCTATGACATTGATACCTACGCATACGGAAAATAATCTACACTGACTAGTTAAAAAAACAAAAGCAGTTCAGTTACTAAAATAACCTGTTTCTATTTTATCAGAGTCGGTTAAAATGTAATGTGATCAGATTATAAAAAACCAGTCCTAACGGTAACTGGTCTTTAACCTAGTGGAAAAAAAGCACCACTGGGAGGCAAACATTAGTCTCAGACTAGAATTAAAAATCTTTTGATTTTAACATTTAAAGGTAAGAAGAATGATCTATTTATCCACAGGCACTATGGAGGAAGAACTGATAAGCTGTTCTTTTGTAATATTCTTATGCAAAGTTGTGATAACATTTTCAGTTCTCATACTTCTGTAACAAGTACTGCTCCATTCTGATGACCAAGTAGCACAACTATTCTCAGCAGGCAAGTGGAGTACTGGGTGTACGCGGGTTAAAATGCCTTTCTCCAATGCACCTAATAAATGTCTACACAGAGATTTCCAGTCTACTGTTCAATCCTGTTTCCTAGTCACTCATTCCATGATAGAGCTATGGGATCTTTGGAATTAGGGTTAAGATTAATAAAAACTGTACCTTCTTTTGTCTATTCTGTGTGAATCTTTCAGAACAAGACGTGTCTCATGGTATACACGCATAAAGATAAAAGAAACAGATCCCAGATATTACCATAATACCAACAAAAAAGAATGCCCATACCCAATTGCTTTTAGATCATATTAGTAAAAGAAATACCCAGTTTTCAATGTGAACTCTCAGAATCAGCAAAAATGCTAGGTTCATCAAGGAACTAATCTTTTTTGCTGATATAGTACTACCTTTTGTGTTTATATCACAAATCAGTTTACATTTTATTAATGTGGAACATTTATATCAAATACAATGCCACAAGGAACTATTTCAGCCACAAATATGTATATGAACTTTTCCCAGTTAATGACAGATCTTGATCCTTTCATAAATCCCAGATTCAAATAGACAAGAGACTTATTAAAATAATAAGTTTACAATAAAATCGAAACTTTCCTGTAATTATTAATGTATGATTTACATCGCTTCAGAGACATCACATTGCTAAGGGTGACTGTCTTCAAAGCCTTCACATCAATGCAAAGGATATTTCTTCAAAGACTTCAAAATGCTGGCAGGAGGAACCTAATTTGTGAGATTGCTTTGCTCACTTGTGTACATCAGGAAAAAAAAACCTTTCCCATTGGAGGACACTTTTTCCTCCTCTTTGGAGTTGGTCTAGCTGGAAAAGGAATTTTCCTGTTGAAAATCTTATTATTACTGACTTCGAGTTTTGCTACTAGTTTTCTTCTCTTGGCAGTAGACAACATGCACGCTTTAGCAACGTCTTTTTCCAGCATCTCTGCTGCTAATCACGGGGTAAATCCATGATTTCAGAATTATTCAAATTCATTCCATCAAGCAATTTCATGTGTTTCCTTTAGTTGACAAGATACTTATAGTGCACAGCTTTGATATCATCTATCTGGCTTTTCAACTCAAAAGTTTTCAAGGTAACTCTGTTCTCTTCTAAACTGTGTTTAAACTCAGACACAGATCTCCTTTGCATTTAAATCCCATGTTCACATCTTGCCACCTCCGTAATATTCCTCAAGAAAATTACAAGAATAATATTGAATTACACATGTACTTTCTGCCCCTATCTGTGAATTCTGTCCACTGCAGGTCTCCAGAGTCTGTAAACACTATGCTTGTCTGCCATTCATGCAGGTAAAGAACCATAACCTAATAACTATGATCATAGCCTAATACATTAATTACTTACATAAGAAGTTCCTTGCTATCAGGAACTTTTCAAAAGACAAAGGGTAACACTTTCTTGAGAAGCAAAAATGATCTGAATTCTGTAAAACTAAATAAAGAGCAAAAGTTAACGTTTACATCAACTTAGTCTCTGCAATGCTGCAAAAGACTGTATCTTTGGGAAACACACATCATATTTTCAAATACTTAACAGAATCGACTGTCTTTCACTACTATAGAACAATAATAGAGGACAGTAATAATGCACTAGGAAGCTACACTGAAACTCTTAAAAAAAAAAAAAAAAAACACAAACCACAGCATCAGAGAAATTAAGTAGAAAGCAATGCAAATGAAGTTAGCTCTGGGAGTATTCTGCGGATCCTTGAATTACCAAAGTATCTTTTGCACTTCACAAAAGTATCCCCAAAATATTCCCTTGATACAGCTATGAACTGAACTGCCACACTCCCCAGAGGCTTCAAAACCACAACAAATTTCTCTTTCTTCAATTTTTAAGGGCTTGGAGCCAATGAAGACTCACTCCAATTTACCAGTAAATAGGAGGCAGGCACACATAATCAGGCATCAGAAATTTGTATCATTACTATTGCATCATTGCACTTTCTCTGGTATTACATGAAGATTTTAAATTACTCTTAAAATAAGAAGCGTCAAGGGTAGGTGCCCACACACATAATAGCATAACAAGCATAAGGAACCTGAACCAAAGAAATATTGTAATTAAAAAATCCCCTTTTTCTCTCCCCAAAATCTCTAAAAAGTGCATCAAGAAAGATATCATAGAATCATAGAATTGTCCAGCTTGGAAGGAACCTTTAAGATCATCGAGTCCAACCATTAACCTAACACTGCCAAAACCACCATTAAACCATGTCCATAAGCACCACATCTACCTGTCTTTTAAATACCTCCAGGGATGGCAATTCCACCATTTCCCTGGGCAGCCTGTTCCAATGTTTGATAACACTTTCAGTGAAGAAATTTTTTCCTAATATCTCTCCTAAACCTCCCCTGATGCAATTTGAGGCCATTTCCTCTTGTCCTACCACTTGTTACTTGGGAGAAGGGACCGACCCCCACTTGGCTACAACCTCCTTTCAGGTAGTTGTAGAGAGCGATAAGGTCTCCCCTCAGCCTCCTTTTCTCCAGGCTAAACACCCCCAGTTCCCTCAGCTGCTCCTCATAAGACTTGTGCTCCAGACCCCTCACCAGCTTCATTGCCCTTCTCTGGACACGCTCCAGCACTTCAATGTCTTTCTTGTAGTGAGGGGCCCAAAACTGAACACAGTATTCAAGATGCAGTCTCACCAGTGCTGAGTACAATGGGACAATTACTTCCCTAGTCCTGCTCGCCACACTATTCCTTCTTGGCCATCTGGGCACACTGCTGGCTGATACTCAGCCGGCTGTCGACCAACACCCCCAGGTCCTTTTCCATCAGGCCCCTTCCCAGCCACTCTTCCTCAAGCCTGTAGCGCTGCATGGGGTTGTTGTGACCCAAGTGCAGGACCTGGCACTTGGCCTTGTTGAACCTCATACTGTTGTCCTCAGCCCATCAATCCAGCCTGTCCAGATCCTTTTGTAGAGCCATCCTACCCTTGAGCAGAACAACATTGCTGACTAACTTGGTGTTGCCTGCAAACTTACTGAGGCTGCACTTGATCCCCTCATCCAGGTCGTTGATAAAGGTACTAAACAGAACCAGCCCTAATATTGAGCCCTGAGGAACACCGCTTGTGACTGGCCACCAGCTGGATTTATCTCCATTCACCACAACTCTTTGGGCCCATCCATCCAGCCAGTTTTTTACCCCGCAAAGCGTACACCCATCCAAGCCATGAGCAGCCAGTTTCTCCAGGAGAATGCTGTGGGAAACGGTGTCAAATACCAACTGATAGTATACAAGTACTATCAGCTGAGGTACACGAGTATGAATATCTGGAATATCTCATTGGTGTAACATGATTTAGCCTTCAAAATACACTCTGAAACATTTGGGAAGTACTGCTCTGAAGATTACTTAAGACTTGTCTTTACTGAGGACTCTTTCAAAGTGTCTCGATGAATGTACTATTCAAAGCCCTAGCTGCAAGCTGCAGGCCAAAAAGAGTATTTTCTTCCAGTAGGTATTATACCAGAGAAATCTCACAGCCAATGTGACAAAGACATATCAGAGAAAAATGGGTGGACAGCCTCTTCCTAAATAGTCTTTCCATTGTATTTCTAATTAATTTCTTCAAAGCACATCAGAGGAAAAAGAAGAGAAATAACTATTTAAGTTATGATCTAGTACTCAACTGAGCTTTCAGTCTTCCAGTCTGAATACTAGTTCATAGTTCTTATTCCACATAAGCCATCTTCTTTGCCTGTAATTCTTAGCACCTGAAATGTACAGATAGACAAATTTTGAGACAACCTTGTGGCCTTTTTTTGCTGAACATGATATAATCATACTGAGGCCCTCACTTCATAATTTTGAAACCATAAGTCTTCATTCACACTTGGCTTGAAAAGAGATCTGCTTATATGCAAGGAATAACAATAGAAACTAAACCGGAAAACATATGACTATCAAGGGATTCACTGAGGGATCCATTTTTTCTCTCTCAGCTTGAACAGTGGCTTTCACCTTAGCTTGACAAGTCTGAAGAAGTAGGACCCTGCTTTACATTTACTGGGGAATTTACTGAGGAAAACTCCTCCAGGTTGCTTTAACAAACTGGGGAGATTCACCTGTATACCAGTTCTGAGATGCTTATGAAAGAGCTTTTGGCATTTATGTTGGGAAGACACTGAAAGAAAATCTCTCTTCAAGTAGTTCAGTGAAGAGACATTTTCCAAAACATGAACAAGAGCAAAAGAAAAGGCAAAGAACTGCATAAAGCATCAGATCCAAGAGATTCCAGAAGAACAGTCACCTTCACGTGCAAAGATTGACACTGAGGAGCGAGGCAAACATATGTCCAACAGACACATCAACATAAAGTGCCGAAAGCCTAGCGAAGAATAAAAGTGGAGAAGATAAACTACAAAAATAACATCATACTCTACCTTCACAATATGGAAAAGATGGATAAAATCCAGTAGCATATGCCTGCTAGAGCAGCAGATTCTCATTTAAGAGAACTTATGTTTTCTCACTGCAGTCTTTTAGTGCTTCCATATGTTTCCAAAAAACCTTGTGAAATGTAAGGCAGTTGGGCCAATCTCAGAAAGAGAGCCTCTGAACAAACATGTCCTCAGCTGCAGGGCTTTATCAATTGAGAAGTTAGAAAAAGCCTTTAAAATAGGCTGGAGTCGGAACCTGTGGTTGTACTGAGTTGGTAATCAATAGCCAAATAAAGTACATGTAAGTGTGCTAAGCAAGCAAGCAAGCTTACTACTTTGTCTCTTACTCTGCCTCAGAATTGGGATAAATACCCATTGCTTGCTTGCTAATCTGGAATTCTGCACAGCTGTTAAAGACGTGATTTGGGAAAGACATGCTTTAAGAACACCACAAATTAACTAAAAAAAAAATCAGACTGTTTCTTCCCTTCTGCTTTTCTCATCTCAAGGGATGAGAAACCATGACATCAGAGAATCTTGATTTCAAAAGCAAAGAACATACAGTTTTTGGCATCTGCCTGCAAAACTCCAATTTCAGTATATTTACCCTAACATGCCAAAGTTTAAAAACTTCCATTTTTAGGAATTTATGGGACTGTTTCCTTAAATAAAATATATTGTACTTGTCTATAGAGCCTGTAGAGATAACAAAGACACATCAACTTGCTTGTATAATACTTGAGTTTCTAAAGTTCAGGAATTTTTGTTTAAATCAAAGTTACTATAAAAGCATGGTCCATTTAAGATCACGACTATTACAGATACTAAAAAATATTTCCAATTACCAAAGTACAAGGAATAACGCCGATTTTTAATTGAAAGTTTGTAAACAAATACACTTCCTTATTTAGATCACTATTTCAATTCATAATCTCCTTGTTAGCAGAAATATCTTATGGCATTATTTTTGCTTTTTTGAGGGTTTCTTTTCCTATTTTTGTTCTATATTTCCTGAAACAGATGTGTAATATCACAGGCTATATTAATGCCCTCTTCCAAAATATTATAAATAATTGGAGTACATAAAGGCAATTACTACATATTCAATAGGATAATAAGAGCATTTGAAATGGTAGGGAATAATACAAAAACTAGGATGCACATTATAAAAAAAAATAAAAGGGAAATTATATCAGGATGTATCAGACATGCATAAGTCTATGGGACCTGACGAGATGCATTCCAGAGTCCTGAGGGAATTGGCTGATGTAGTTGCCAAGCCACTGTCCACGAGATCTGAAAA
This sequence comes from Charadrius vociferus, assembly GCF_000708025.1. Classification (NCBI taxonomy): domain Eukaryota; kingdom Metazoa; phylum Chordata; class Aves; order Charadriiformes; family Charadriidae; genus Charadrius; species Charadrius vociferus. The sequence goes on from NW_009646631.1 coordinate 1,910,294, forward strand.
ATCACAGCAGTCACATGAAGTCCCCAGTGACCAGAAAAAGGAAAACATTGCACCCATTTCTAAAAAGGGTAGAAAGGAGGACCCTGGGAACTACTGACCTGTCAGCCTCATCTCTGCCTGGGAAGATCATGGAGCAGATCCTCCTAGAAGCCATGCTAAAGCACATGGAGAAAAGGGAGGTGATTCAAGACAGCCAGCAGGGCTTCACCGAGGGCAAGCCCTGCCTGACCAACCTAGTGGTCTTCTATGATGGAGTGACTACATCAGTGGACAAGGGAAGAGCTACCTATGTCACCTGTCTGGACTTCAGTAAGGCCTTTGACACAGTACCCCCCAACATCCTTTTCTCTAAATTGGAGACCTAGGGATTTGATGGGTGGACTGTTCAGTTGATGAGGAATTGGTTGGATGGTTGCATCCAGAGGGTAATAGTCAATGGCTCAATGTCCAGATGGAGATCAGTGACAAGTGGTGTCCGTAATGGACACACCAGTACTGTTTAATACCTTCATCACTAACATAGACAGTGGGATCAAGTACACCCTCAGCAAATTTACAGATGACACCAAGCTGAGTGGTGCAGTTGACACACCTGAGGGACGGGATGCCATCCAGAGGGACCTGGACAACCTCAAGAAGCGGGCCCATGTGAACTTCATGAGGTTCAACAAGGCCAAGTGGAGGGTCCTGCACCTGGGCCAGCGCATCCCCCTGTGTACCAACACAGGCTGGGGGATGAAGGAATCGAGAGCAGCCCAGACAAGAAGAACCTGGGCGTACTGGTGGATGAAAAGCTAGGCATGAGCTGGCAATGTGTGCTCACTGCCCAGAAAGCCAACTGTATCCTGGGCTGCATCAAAAGAAGTGTGGCCAGCAGGTCGAGGGAGGTGATTCTCCCCCTCTACTCCACTCTGGTAAGACCCCACCTGGAGTACTGCATCCAGCTCTGGAACCCTCAGCACGGGAAAGACATGGACCTGTTGGAATGGGTCCAGAGGAGGGCCACAAAAATGATCAGAGGGCTGGAGCACCTCTGCTATGAGGACAGGCAGAGAGCTGAGGTTGTTCAGCCTGGAGAAGAGAAGGCTCCTCAGAGACCTTATAGCAGCCTTTCTGTACTTAAAGGGGGCTTCCAAGAAAGATGGGGACAGACTTTTTAGCAGGGCCTATTGCGATAGGACAAGGGCCAATGGTTTTAAACTAAAATACCGAAGATTTAGACTAAATAGAAGGAATACATTTTTTACAATGAGGGTGGTGAAACTGGAACAGGTTGCCCAGAGAGGTGGTAGGTGCCCCATCCCTGGAGACATTCAAGGTCAGGTTGGATGGGGCTCTGAGCAACCTGATCTAGTTGAAGATGACCCTGCCCATTGAAGGGGGTTTGGACTAGGTGATCTTAAAAGGTCCCTTCTAACCCAAACTATTCTACGTATCAGGGAAAAGGAAAAAAAGTCACTTTGGTAAGTACTGATACTTCATTGGGTAACGTGAGAAAGAATACAAAGAGTATTATTGGCAAAAATAAGGTTTCAAACTTTGAGCCAACCCTATAACTCCGGGTCTAAGCACAGAGAGTGGGTTAAGTCCACACATATGTATCAAGAAATACTGTAGTTATATGCGTTTCCCTCTTTCTGTGATTAACAGCTTTGAGTCATTTGTGCAAGAGTTGGAAATTTCAGGTGTAAAAGTATCTTCTGTACTATTTCACTTTGCCATCTGTGCCATTTACTTTGCAATTCTGTACCATTTTATTTTTGATGATGACATTTGTCATCATCTTGATTTTCTAATGAACTAGATTTTCCTTTAGAGATACTCTGGAATCAAGCCATGTCCATGAGGAGCTCACTGCAAAAGTTATATATTTACTATAGCTTGGAGCCTGTCGAAATACTTGCATCTAAGCACGATATTAATTTTTTTCATTTAAAATATATATTAAAACTCATCAAAATCTAAGTGCATCAAATGTCCTACACAAATATACAAAGTGGATCAGACACTGGTCATAAGCAGTTATTTGTGAATGAAAATTTAAACCCCTAAATTTCATAGAAAGAATTTAAGTGCTACTAGAACATTCCATCACCAATACAAAATACACCAACAAACCCCACAAAATATCTTGCTTTCTTAATTTAACTATTAAAAACATTACACAAAATGCCATGTCAGTACTATATATGTATATGCTGAAAAGAAAGATTAATATGGCCATCTAGAGGAGAAAAGAATGATGTGAAAACATACCACACATTTTCAGGTTAAGAACAAAACAGTTTTAGAGGCATGCAGCCAGAAAATAGATGCAATAAACTAATTATGTAATTGATAATAAGTGAACCTTAAAATAATATGATCAGACATTTTGGTGGTCTTAGTAATGCAAACATATTAATACTATACATGTTTTTAGCAATGCAAGCAAAGCTTACAGGGTGTATTAATAAAGACAAGATTATATTTTTGTCTTGTAAAATTTTGTGTGTGCACTGTTAAGTGCAGATGTGTCTAAACAAACAAATTTAAAAAGTTAATAGCAAAACTGTTTATTTCCTCCTTTGAAAACACACAGCACACTGTTGCAAGATACAGTACGTGATAGAGATTACCTGCTGAAGAAAATAACACAGAATTTTCCAAAAATGAAATACCATTTTCATTGTTCATATTACTTTACCTCTGATGGAATTTTTAATGATATCATCAGAGGCTGATTTACTAGCAATGAGCAGGAGGGAAACAGAGATGAGACAAAAATGAATTATCTCCTCTCATCACTTCTCTGTAACCCTATCAAGCCCTGCTCAACATATGGACTGATTGGTGCATTAAGCTGGAAGTACAGCTGAATTGTTTAAGTCTTAGAAGTAGAAATTATAAAGTACATGTGAGGAAACAGAAGCACACAAAGCCAGATATATTGACAATTGTTTCTCATATTAAATAAAGTACAGAGAAACACACTGCTTGCTCCCCCCTCTACTACAAAGAATCAAGAAACAGTTCTATCATTTGTCTTTACATTTCTTGTAATTCAACAGTCATAAAAAACAACTATTTAATGAAAATTTTCAGGATTCCTACGGCATCAAGTCTTCTATAGATAGATTTTGCAAGTTTAAGGAACAGTAAAGCTTTGGTTTTTAAAAAATTACACTGAAATATCTAGAATGTTGATGCTGTCCACTTGGAATCTGAGATTTTTAACCTCATCTGCTCAGTGAACTGTTTCTCTGAACGCATATGAACTGTTTGGTAGTGACAGCCATTTATTTCTGGCTGCAGACTTTCTTCATAAGGTTTCCACCTTCTCTTTTCATCAAAGTTCTAGGTTGGGCAGCTTTCCCTCTGCAATGATCATAACATAATGAGGTATACTCTGTCTTTTCCTCTATTCGAACACATTTTTATCATTGTGCAAAGATTCTTTCTTTTATGTTTGAAATTATTTAGGAAGAACATAAAAAGTACTAACACTAATTATTCTAGTGTGCCACCTTCAGGTCACTGAAAAGTGAAAAATACTGGGTTGCTAATCTGTTGCCATGTCCAATACCACAAAACTCTTCTTAAAACTACTGAACATAAATTTGCTGAGAGTAATGGATTACAAAAATGAGACAAAATCATCACTCTAATTTGCAAGCATTTTGCAGAAAACTGTGGAATGATTGCAGAGTACCAAATAAATAACATTGCTGATTCTCCACTACTTGTAAAATATGGGAAGATAATGCTCTCATAAGCAGCAGCAAATGCCAAATATTGACAGTATTAAAGCTTTTTTGCAAGTAGAAGTATGTGGCTAAAAATTTACAATTTTCTAAGTTAGAAAGTTTTGATAGTTTTTACTTTAAAAAAAAATATTCCAAACCGTGAGTGTTCTTTCATTATAATAAATTCAATTTGCATACTAATTTTAGAGTGAATATGTGTATGCATATATATAAATGGGTTTTACATCCAGCCAGCTTCCTGAATGGAAAGAGCATTGCAAAGGGATAGCAGCTGGTGACAGATATATTTAGCAATAGAAGAAAAAATGAAAAAGGAGGAGGGGGAAACATTGTAACTTTCCTAATGCAATACTTGGACTTGCCAACAGGGTTCTTTTGTCATAGATTCTAACCATGATATGGTTTTCCAGACTGCAGTTCTCATTCCCCAGAAGAGAATATATATCAGTGACTATAAATTTTTATGATTTGAGAGGATGATAGGGAAGAATTATTTTATTAAATAATAAAAAAAAAAAACACCAAAAAAATGGATACAGATTAGTACGCCACCTTTGGAGCTTAATTCTTATAGAGCCCACATAAAAAGCTCAGATGAACTGAGAACTTTTCACTGAGAAGATAACTAGGTAAGATAAAAAAAACTGAACCGTGAAGTAGAAAGAGGAATGTCACATGTTCCTTCCAACATGAATTATTCTATGATAACTTCAACAAGTGGCCTCAATAGTTTGAAAAGAGACAAATACGTTATTCTTAGTATCTGAAAGTAGTATGTATCCAGTATTATTTACTAATAAATACGATTGAGTTTTCAAACTCCTGTTAATATACATCACCATTCTTTCCCAACAGTGATGAGCCATACAAAAAATTAGCATCTTATCTTTCATATTCCCCTCAACAACATTGTTGATAGACCTCAGTAGATAAAAAAAACCCCAAACACGAATCTTTTACTATCCCTCTTCCTTGTTATCCTTCTCCATCGCAGTGTCCAAGGATGGGTTCTTACTGCCTGACCTCACATC